>NW_027009261.1:0-49587 GCF_036934945.1 Oncorhynchus masou masou | reverse complement strand
TGATGTTGTGTAGGGTTCCAGGGGATGATGTTGTGTAGGGTTCCAGGGGATGATGTTGTGTAGGGTTCCAGGGGATGATGTTGTGTAGGGTTCCAGGGGATGATGTTGTGTAGGGTTCCAGGGGATGATGTTGTGTAGGGTTCCAGGGGATGATGTTGTTTAGGGTTCCAGGGGATGATGTTGTGTAGGGTTCCAGGGGATGATGTTGTGTATGGTTCCAGGGGATAATGCTGTACGAGAGTGACGGGACTTTGTGTGTGGTTACAGTCGGTAATGTGGTAAAGGAAACATAGCATTGTGACAGACAGGGGAGGCCAGTGTGTTTGTTACATTGACTCCATCCCTTTAATAGTTTAAAGGGACAACATGAGAATGCATGTCCTTTCTGTCCTGTTGAAGGGGTTAGAAACATGCAGACCTATGTATGATGGCGTCTGCTGTCTGAAGGGCATGGTGGTTCAGATGGTAGTCCTGAATTATATATTAGTAATTATAAAGTTCTAGTGTATCCATTATGTGCCTATACGTTTGTTATATTTGTTTTGTTTAATCCAGCTTTGAAAATAAAGTATCTTCTATTAATTCACCTGCTCTGCCCTCTAGATGTCTCTTGCAGTAACAACTAACTCATAGCTATATGCACTTTTCTCAGCTGTGAGTCCACCCCTTTTACTATCAATCAACTAACTTATCCACTACATGTCAGCCCGTTTACAGTTATTAGTTCTAGACGGGAGTAGACACAGTCAATCCATGTTTTCCTCCTAGAGGAGCTCGTAGTTTGTCAAGGTGAAACAGAATTATTTAAAAAAACTGGATTTTTTTTGTTGTTGTCTAGACTTTACAATATATCATCACTAATGCCTGGCTCACCATGTGCGAAAACCTAATTGACTTCCATTTAAATGTAGACAGTTAGGCGAAATTCTGCAATGAGATTGTAATTGCCTCCGGTTTAATACTATTTACTTGTTTGATTGTAAGCACCTGTTTAATAAAAACGCCACGGTGAGGCTTTATGGAGACAGTCGCATTATAGTCCCTTCTCCCTTACCATATGATATACGAAGTCGGGGAAGGAGAGAGAGAGAGAGATAGAGAGAGAGAGATGTTCGGGGGGTAGACGCAGTCCGTCGGTGCCTCACATTTCCTCCTCCCAGAGGAGTAGAGTTCTTTTAACTGGAAATGACAATGGAATTGAACTTCTGGATATGTACACTGTCATATCGATGTGACAATGGAAGTCCAAATATTTCGCTCTACTTAGAAATGTGTTTAAGTATAATAAGCCGTGCGTAACTGTCACCTTCCATGAGTAAATCAAGCGAGCGTCGTGGTGAGAATATGAGCTATTGGTCTGCTATCAAAGCATTCTTTTTGGTAACCTCATGCCACGTAAAACCTTTAATAATATCGGGGGGGAAAGTTTCCAGTTAACTTAAATAAACTTTATAAAATAGGTGTTCATTTAACGAAGCGCCTCTTGTATTTCAGCACCATGAGGACAGCGCTTCTTTTTTTCTTATTTACCTCCTAGCGCATTTGGATACAGCTGCTACACAGAACACGGCGGTGAGGACAGAGACATATCATTTTGGAAACTACACCCTTAAAAGTGATTTAATCAAGTTTAATAGATGTTCGTCTCTAAAAGGGTACAGCACAGCAGGTGAAGTAAACGTCACTCTCCCCCCGCCCATGAAGCGCCTGTATGAGATATCTGAAGTGAAGCGGGGCTTCCACTCGGGAAGATGACACAGGGGGAGAGGATCATCTCAAGAATTGACACGGAAGCCGATTTCTCACCACGTCCCCATAGTTTCAAGATAACCTTTCTGGAGAGGATATAATCAAATTAGAACATCAATGTTTTTTTTTCCCCCCCCGAGAAGAGCAGATAATTTTTGTATATTTTTTTAAAGTAGAAAGAAGCTAGAAGCTTTGGCGAGAAGTAGAAAAGATAATTCACCAGGGTGAAATATGGAACGTGGATTATTCAACCACCTGTTCTCAGCGAGGACCGCTATGCTCTGTTGTTTCTTCTTATGTAAGTCAAGTAAGTTCGTTGTTATTATTTATTATTTTTGGCTAAGACTTACCTTCTGACGGTATAATAAGGTGAGTCTGAATACAATTTAAGAGAAACGGAGAATTCATGTCGTCGCTGTTCTCTACTTGAACCAAAGGTGTGAAATCATTGCTTGTACCCAAGACTATAGCCTGATATTACAGTCATTAGTTTATTTATCAATCAATTCATTGTCAATATGACCGTTTATTGATGTTACCAAATTGCCTACCTACCACAACCGGTGCGCTCTCTCAGGGCAGTTGCTGTGTTCTTAAACCACTCCAACTATTTTGGATTTTCACACCTCCTCCATAATTTCCTGCTGTTTGGAATCTAAACTGACTCGGGCTCTTGTACTACCAGTAGTAGCCTCATTAAATGCCATTAGCACCACATTTCACACGGTTTTTTCCTCATTCATTCAATTGTTTTTATTTATATCGTTAAAGCTTTTACAAGCTCCAGTTTAATACCTCCACATTACTCTACATGTGACATATAGGCCTCTGTGTTTTGTGACCTTCAAAGTGGAGGAGAAGAAGAGCTGTCAGCTGAATTCTTTCAAGAGCAACACCAAGGTGAGAATGCTGTTCATTGATTACAGCTCGGCATTCAACACCATAGGGGCCCGATCACCAACAATGATGAGACAGCCTATAGGGAGAAGGTCAGTGACCTAGAAGTGTGGTGCCATGACAACAGCCTCTCCCTCAACGTCAGCGAGACAAAGGAGCTGATTGTGGACTACAGGAAACGGATGGCCGAGCCACACCCCCCATTGATATCGACAGGGCTGTAGGGGAGCAGGTTGAGAGCTTCAAGTTCCTGTCTACATCACTAAGGAATTATCATGGTCCCACACACACACCAACACAGTCGTGAAGAGGGCACGACAACGCCTCTTCTCCCTCAGAAGGCTGAAAAGATTTGTCACGCCCTCAGAGCTTTAAACGTTCATGCAGCTGACCACAAGGCAATGCAGAGGGTAGTGCGTATGACCTAGTACGTCACTGATAGTTAAATAGTTAGACAAATAGCTATCTGCATGGAGTGTTTTTTTACTCATCACATACGCTGCTGCTACTGTTTATTATCTATCATGTTGCCTAGTCACTTTACACCTGCCTATAGGTTATACAGAGCCTTCAGAGAGGATTCAGATCCCCTGACTTATTCCACATTGTGTTACAGCCTGAATTCAAAATGGATTAAAAAATGTTTTTTCATCCATCTACACACAATACCCCATAATGACAAATTTAAAACATGTTTTTAAGAAATGTTTGCTAATTTATTTTGAATGAAATGAGAAAATGGCAAGTATCTCATTTGCATAAGTATTCAACTTCCTGAGTCAATTCATGTTAGTATCACCTTAGGCAGATATTACAGCTGTGAGTCTTTCTGGGTAAGTCTCTAAGAGCTGTGAGTCTTTCTGGGTAAGTCTCTAAGAGCTGTGAGTCTTTCTGGGTAAGTCTCTAAGAGCTGTGAGTCTTTCTGGGTAAGTCTCTAAGAGCTGTGAGTCTTTCTGGGTAAGTCTCTAAGAGCTGTGAGTCTTTCTGGGTAAGTCTCTGAGAGCTGTGAGTCTTTCTGGGTAAGTCTCCAAAAGCTTTGCACACCTGGATTGTACAATATTCGGCCATTATTTTTTTGTTAATTCTTCAAGCTCTGTTAAATTGGTTGTTGATCAATGCTACACAGCCATTTATTTTCATGTCTTGCCATAGATTTTCAAGCTGATGTAAATCAACACAGTAACTTGGCCACTCAGGAACATTCAATGTCATCTTGGTAGTCAACTTTCAGTGTAGATTTGGCCTTGTGTTTTAGGACATTGCCCTGCTGAAAGGTGAATTCATCTCACAGTGTCTGGTGGAAAGCAGACTGAACCAGGTTTTCATCTAGGATTTTGACTGTGCTTAGCTCTATTCCGTTTCTTTTTATCCTAAAAAACTCCCTAGTCCTTGCTGATGACAAGCATACCTATAACATGATGCAGCCACCACCATGCTTGAAAATATGAAGAGTGGTACATCGTGTTGTGCTGGATTTGCCCCAAACATACCACTCTCTATTCATAACACTCTCTAAAACAGTTCATGTCTTGGCCACATTTTCTCAGTTTTACTTTAGTTCCTTATTGCAAACAGGATGCATGTTTTGGAATATTAGAAAATATATATTTACAGGCTTCCTCCTTTTCACTCTGTCAATAAGGTTAGTATTGTGGAGTAACTACAAATGTTGTTGATCCATCCTCAGTTCTCTCCTATCACAGCCATTAAACTCATTAACTGTTTTAAAGTCACCATTGGCCTCATGGTGAAATCCCTGAGTGGTTTCCTTCCTCTCCGGCAACTGAGTTAGGAAGGATGGCTGTATCTTTGTAGTTACATCCAAAGTGTAATTAATAACGTCATCATGTTCAAAGGGATATTCAATGTCTGTTTTTTTAGCCATCTACTAATAGGTAGATGGGTATTGGAGGCATTGGGAAAACCTCCCTTATCTTTGTGGTTGAATCTGCGTTTGAAATTCACAGCTCGTCGGAGGGACCTTACAGATAATTGTAATGTGTTGGGGTACAGAGATGAGGTAGTCATTCAAAGATCATGTTAAACACTATTATTACACACAGTCCATGCAACTTATGTGAAATTGTTAGTTTGCTATAACAAAAGGGGTTGAATACATATTGAAAACATAATTCCACTTGTACATTATGTGGTATTGTGTGTAGGCCAGTTAATCCATTTTAAATTCAAGCTGTAACACAACAAAATGTGGAAAAAGTCAAGGGGTGTGAATACTCTCTGAAGGCCCTGTATCTACCTCAATTACCTCAGTAGCACATTGACTCAGTACTGGTACCATGTGTACATAGCCTAGTTATTACCTCATACTGGTACCATGTGTACATAGCCTAGTTATTACCTCAGTACTGGTACCATGTGTACATAGTCCAGTTATTACCTCATACTGGTACCATGTGTACATAGCCTAGTTATTACCTCATACTGGTACCATGTGTACATAGCCTAGTTATTACCTCAGTACTGGTACCATGTGTACATAGTCCAGTTATTACCTCATACTGGTACCATGTGTACATAGCCCAGTTATTACCTCAGTACTGGTACCATGTGTACATAGCCTAGTTATTACCTCAGTACTGGTACCATGTGTACATAGCCTAGTTATTACCTCATACTGGTACCATGTGTACATAGTCCAGTTATTACCTCATACTGGTACCATGTGTACATAGCCCAGTTATTACCTCAGTACTGGTACCATGTGTACATAGCCTAGTTATTACCTCATACTGGTACCATGTGTACATAGCCTAGTTATTACCTCAGTACTGGTACCATGTGTACCATGTGTACATAGCCTAGTTATTACCTCATACTGGTACCATGTGTAAATAGCCAAGTTGTTACCTCAGTACTGGTACCAGTACTGGTACCATGTGTACATAGCCTAGTTATTACCTCAGTACTGGTACCATGTGTACATAGCCTAGTTATTACCTCAGTACTGGTACCATGTGTACATAGCCTAGTTATTACCTCATACTGGTACCAAGTGTACATAGCCTAGTTATTACCTCAGTACTGGTACCATGTGTATATAGCCTAGTTATTACCTCATACTGGTACCATGTGTAAATAGCCTAGTTATTACCTCAGTACTGGTACCATGTGTACATAGCCTAGTTATTATCTCAGTACTGGTACCATGTGTACATAGCCTAGTTATTACCTCAGTACTGGTACCATGTGTACATAGCCTAGTTATTACCTCAGTACTGGTACCATGTGTACATAGCCTAGTTATTACCTCATACTGGTACCATGTGTACATAGCCTAGTTATTACCTCAGTACTGGTACCTTGTGTACATTTCCCAGTTACTCCATTATAGTAGACCAGGGATCATCAACTATCACTTCCAGTACTCCATTATAGTGGACCAGGGATCATCAACTGTCACTTCCAGTACTCCATTATAGTGGACCAGGGATCATCAACTGTCACTTCCAGTACCCAATTATAGTGGACCAGGGATCATCAACTGTCACTTCCAGTACCCAATTATAGTAGACCAGGGATCATCAACTATCACTTCCAGTACTCCAAAATAGTAGACCAGGGATCATCAATTATCACTTCCAGCACTTCATTATAGTAGACCAGGGATCGTCAATTATCACTTCCAGTACTCCATAATAGTAGACCAGGGATCATCAACTATCACTTCCAGTACTCCATTATAGTAGACCAGGGATCATCAACTATCACTTCCAGTACTCCATTATAGTAGACCAGGGATCATCAATTATCACTTCCAGCACTTCATTGTAGTAGACCAGGGATCATCAATTATCACTTCCAGCACTTCATTATAGTAGACCAGGGATCGTCAACAAAGACTGCTGAACAGTTAATCAAGTGGTTACCCTGACAATTAACATTGACCCCCGTTTAATTATTTATTTATCTTGTTCATCTTGTTTTGCACTGACTCTTTATGGACACTGAGTGGACTCTACCCACACACTGACTGACTGGACTCCTCCCACACACTGACTGACTGGACTCTACCCACACACTGAGTGGACTCTACCCACACACTGACTGGACTCTACCCACACACTGACTGGACTCTACCCACACACTGACTGACTGGACTCCTCCCACACACTGACTGACTGGACTCTACCCACACACTGACTGACTGGACTCTACCCACACACTGACTGACTGGACTCCTCCCACACACTGACTGACTGGACTCCTCCCACACACTGACTGACTGGACTCTACCCACACACTGACTGGGCTCTACCCACACACTGACTGGACTCTAAACACACACTGACTGGACTCTACCCACACACTGACTGACTGGACTCTACCCACACACTGACTGACTGGACTCTAAACACACACTGACTGGACTCTACCCACACACTGACTGGACTCTACCCACACACTGACTGACTGGACTCCTCCCACACACTGACTGACTGGACTCCTCCCACACACTGACTGACTGGACTCCTCCCACACACTGACTGACTGGACTCTACCCACACACTGACTGACTGGACTCTACCCACACACTGACTGACTGGACTCTACCCACACACTGACTGACTGGACTCTACCCACACACTGACTGACTGGACTCTACCCACACTGACTGGACTCTACCCACACTGACTGGACTCTACCCACACACTGACTGGACTCTACCCACACACTGACTGGACTCTACACACAGAGGGACTGGACTCTACCCACACACTGACTGGACTCTACCCACACACTGACTGGACTCTATCCACACACTGACTGGACTCTATCCACACACTGACTGGACTCTACCCACACACTGACTGGACTCTACCCACACACTGACTGGACTCTACCCACACACTGACTGGACTCTACCCACACACTCCAAAACACACACACACATGCACATTGACACCGCACACACACACACACTCACACACACACACTTTAATAACGCTGCTGCTAATCTATTTGTTTTTACAGTGCATTAGAAAGTATTCAGGCCCCTTCACTCTTTTTCTCTGTTTGTTACATATTAAATGTATTTAAAAAAATCCCAATCTACACACAATACATAATGAAAAAGGGAAAACAATTTTAAAAAACAGAAATACCTTATAAACATAAGTATTCAGACCCTTTGCTATGAGAAATTAAACTCAAGTGAATTCTGTTTCCATTGATCATCCTTGAGATGTTTCTACAGCTTGATTGGTGTCCACCTGTGGTAAATTCAATTGATTGGACATGATTTGGAAAGGCACACACCTGTCTATACAAGGTCCCACAGTTGACAGTTCATGTCAGAGCAAAAACCAAGCCATGAGGTCGAAGGAATTTTCCGTAGAGTTCCGAGACAGGATTGTGTCACGGCAGTGATCTGGGGAAGGGAACCAAAACGTTTTTATAGCATTTATATAGCATTTATATAGCATTTATAGGATTTATATAGCAGTTTTATAGCATTTATAGCATTTATAGCAAAACTGAATAATCGGGGGAGAAGGGCATTTGTCAGGGAGGTGAACAAGAACCCGGTGGTCACTCTGAGAGAGCGCCAGAGTTCCTCTGTGGAGATGACAGAAGGACAACCATCTCTGCAGCACTCCACCAATTGGACCTTTATTGTAGAGTGGCCAGATGGAAGCCACTCTTCAGTAAAAGGCACATGACAGCCCGCTTGGAGTTTGCCAAAAGGCACCTAATAGACTCTCAGATCATGAGAAACAAGATACTCTGCTCTGATGAAACCAAGATTGAACTCTTTGGCCTGAATACCAAGCGTCATGCCTGGAGGAAACATGGCACCATCCCTACGGTGAAGCATGGTGGTGGCAGCATCATGCTGTGTGATGTTTTTCAGCGGCAGGGACTGGGAGACTAGTCAGGATCGAGCAAAAGATTTACTAAACAAAGTACAGAGAGATCTTTGATGAAAACCTGCTACAGCGAGCCCAGGCCCTCAGACTGGGGCGAAGGTTCACCTTCCAATTGGACAACGACCCTAAGTACATAGCCAAGACAATACATGAGTGGCTTCGGGACAAGTTTCTGAATGTCCTTGAGTGGCCCAGCCAGAGCCCGGACTTGAACCCGATCGGACATCTCTGGAGAGACCTGCAAATAGCTGTGCAGCTATGACAGAGCCTGACAGAGCTTGAGAGGATCTGAAGAGAGAATGGGAGAAACTCCCCAAATACAGATGTGTCAAGCTAGTAGCGTCATACCCATGAAAACTCGAGGCTGGAATCGCTTCCAAAGGTGCTTCAACCAAGTACTGAGTAAAGAGTCTGAAAACCTACAGTATGTCAATGTCATTTCAGTTATTTAGTTTTATAAATTTGCTGAAATCAAAAAAAAATAACAGTGCTTTGCCATTATGGGGTATTGTGTGTAGATAGATGAGGAACAACATGTTTTAATTTCAGAATAAGGCTGTAACATGTAACAAAATGGGGCAAAAGTCAACAGGTCTGAATACTTTCCAAATGTATTTCCTAATTGTCTCGTCACTTTCCAAATGTATTTCCTAATTGCCTCGTCACTTTCACCCACATCTACGTACTGTATTACACCAACTGCCTCATACCCCTTGGATATTGACTCAGTCCTGGTACTCCTTGGATATTGACTCAGTCCTGGTACCCCTTGGATATTGACTCAGTCCTGGTACTCCTTGGATATTGACTCAGTCCTGGTACTCCTTGGATATTGACTCAGTCCTGCTACTCCTTGGATATTGAACTCAGTCCTGGTACTCCTTGGATATTGACTCAGTCCTGGTACTCCTTGGATATTGACTCAGTCCTGGTACTCCTTGGATATTGACTCAGTCCTGGTACTCCTTGGATATTGACTCAGTCCTGGTGCCCCTTGGATATTGACTCAGTCATGGTACCCTTTGGATATTGACTCAGTCCTGGTACTCCTTGGATATTGACTCAGTCCTGGTACTCCTTGGATATTGACTCAGTACTGGTACTCCTTGTATATTGAACTAAGTCCTGGTACTCCTTGGATATTGAACTCAGTCCTGGTACTCCTTGGATATTGAATCAGTACTGGTACTCCTTGGATTTTGACTCAGTACTGGTACTCCTTGGATATTGACTCAGTCCTGGTACTCCTTGGATATTGACTCAGTCCTTGTACTCATTGGATATTGACTCAGTACTGGTACCTCTTGTCTATTGACTCAGTCCTGGTACTCCTTGGATATTTACTCAGTCTTGGTACTCCTTGGATATTGACTCAGTCCTGCTACTCCTTGGATATTGAACTCAGTCCTGGTACTCCTTGACTCAGTCCTGGTACTCCTTGGATATTGACTCAGTCCTGGTACTCCTTGGATATTGACTCAGTCCTGCTACTCCTTGGATATTGACTCAGTCCTGCTACTCCTTGGATATTGAACTCAGTCCTGGTACTCCTTGGATATTGACTCAGTCCTGGTACTCCTTGGATATTGACTCAGTCCTGGTACTCCTTGGATATTGACTCAGTCCTGGTACTCCTTGGATATTGACTCAGTCCTGGTGCCCCTTGGATATTGACTCAGTCATGGTACCCTTTGGATATTGACTCAGTCCTGGTACTCCTTGGATATTGACTCAGTACTGGTACTCTTTGGATATTGACTCAGTCCTGGTACTCCTTGGATATTGAACTCAGTCCTGGTACTCCTTGGATATTGACTCAGTCCTGCTACTCCTTGGATATTGACTCAGTCCTGGTACTCCTTGGATATTGACTCAGTCTTGGTACTCATTGGATATTGACTCAGTACTTGTACTTCTTGTCTATTTACTCAGTCCTGGTACTCATTGGATATTGGCTCAGTCCTGGTACTCCTTGGATATTGACTCAGTACTGGTACTTCTTGTCTATTGACTCAGTCCTGGTACTCCTTGGATATTGACTCATTACTGGTACTCCTTGGATATTGACTCAGTCCTGGTACCCCTTGGATATTGACTCAGTCCTGGTACTCCTTGGATATTGACTCAGTCCTGGTACTCCTTGGATATTGACTCAGTCCTGGTGCCCCTTGGATATTGACTCAGTCATGGTACCCTTTGGATATTGACTCAGTCCTGGTACTCCTTGGATATTGACTCAGTACTGGTACTCTTTGGATATTGACTCAGTCCTGGTACTCCTTGGATATTGACTCAGTCCTGGTACTCCTTGGATATTGACTCAGTCCTGGTACTCCTTGGATATTGACTCAGTCCTGGTACTCCTTGGATATTGACTCAGTCCTGCTACTCCTTGGATATTGACTCAGTCCTGCTACTCCTTGGATATTGAACTCAGTCCTGGTACTCCTTGGATATTGACTCAGTCCTGGTACTCCTTGGATATTGACTCAGTCCTGGTACTCCTTGGATATTGACTCAGTCCTGGTACTCCTTGGATATTGACTCAGTCCTGGTGCCCCTTGGATATTGACTCAGTCATGGTACCCTTTGGATATTGACTCAGTCCTGGTACTCCTTGGATATTGACTCAGTCCTGGCACTCCTTGGATATTGACTCAGTCTTGGTACTCATTGGATATTGACTCAGTACTTGTACTTCTTGTTTATTTACTCAGTCCTGGTACTCATTGGATATTGGTTCAGTCCTGGTACTCCTTGGATATTGACTCAGTACTGGTACTTCTTGTCTATTGACTCAGTCCTGGTACTCCTTGGATATTGACTCAGTACTGGTACTCCTTGGATATTGACTCAGTCCTGGTACCCCTTGGATATTGACTCAGTCCTGGTACTCCTTGGATATTGACTCAGTCCTGGTACTCCTTGGATATTGACTCAGTCCTGGTGCCCCTTGGATATTGACTCAGTCATGGTACCCTTTGGATATTGACTCAGTCCTGGTACTCCTTGGATATTGACTCAGTACTGGTACTCTTTGGATATTGACTCAGTCCTGGTACTCCTTGGATATTGACTCAGTCCTGGTACTCCTTGGATATTGACTCAGTCCTGGTACTCCTTGGATATTGACTCAGTCCTTGTACTCCTTGGATATTGACTCAGTCCTTGTACTCCTTGGATATTGACTCAGTCCTGGTACCCCTTGGATATTGACTCAGTTCTGGTACCCTTGGATATTGACTCAGTCCTGGTACTCATTGGATATTGACTCAGTACTGGTACTTCTTGTCTATTGACTCAGTCCTGGTACTCCTTGGATATTGACTCAGTCCTGGCACTCCTTGGATATTGACTCAGTCTTGGTACTCATTGGATATTGACTCAGTACTTGTACTTCTTGTCTATTTACTCAGTCCTGGTACTCATTGGATATTGGCTCAGTCCTGGTACTCGTTGGATATTGACTCAGTACTGGTACTTCTTGTCTATTGACTCAGTCCTGGTACTCCTTGGATATTGACTCAGTATTGGTACTCCTTGGATATTGACTCAGTCCTGGTACCCCTTGGATATTGACTCAGTCCTGGTACTCCTTGGATATTGACTCAGTCCTGGTACTCCTTGGATATTGACTCAGTCCTGGTGCCCCTTGGATATTGACTCAGTCATGGTACCCTTTGGATATTGACTCAGTCCTGGTACTCCTTGGATATTGACTCAGTACTGGTACTCTTTGGATATTGACTCAGTCCTGGTACTCCTTGGATATTGACTCAGTCCTGGTACTCCTTGGATATTGACTCAGTCCTGGTACTCCTTGGATATTGACTCAGTCCTGCTACTCCTTGGATATTGACTCAGTCCTGCTACTCCTTGGATATTGACTCAGTCCTGCTACTCCTTGGATATTGAACTCAGTCCTGGTACTCCTTGGATATTGACTCAGTCCTGGTACTCCTTGGATATTGACTCAGTCCTGGTGCCCCTTGGATATTGACTCAGTCATGGTACCCTTTGGATATTGACTCAGTCCTGGTACTCCTTGGATATTGACTCAGTCCTGGCACTCCTTGGATATTGACTCAGTCTTGGTACTCATTGGATATTGACTCAGTACTTGTACTTCTTGTTTATTTACTCAGTCCTGGTACTCATTGGATATTGGTTCAGTCCTGGTACTCCTTGGATATTGACTCAGTACTGGTACTTCTTGTCTATTGACTCAGTCCTGGTACTCCTTGGATATTGACTCAGTACTGGTACTCCTTGGATATTGACTCAGTCCTGGTACCCCTTGGATATTGACTCAGTCCTGGTACTCCTTGGATATTGACTCAGTCCTGGTACTCCTTGGATATTGACTCAGTCCTGGTGCCCCTTGGATATTGACTCAGTCATGGTACCCTTTGGATATTGACTCAGTCCTGGTACTCCTTGGATATTGACTCAGTACTGGTACTCTTTGGATATTGACTCAGTCCTGGTACTCCTTGGATATTGACTCAGTCCTGGTACTCCTTGGATATTGACTCAGTCCTGGTACTCCTTGGATATTGACTCAGTCCTTGTACTCCTTGGATATTGACTCAGTCCTTGTACTCCTTGGATATTGACTCAGTCCTGGTACCCCTTGGATATTGACTCAGTTCTGGTACCCCTTGGATATTGACTCAGTCCTGGTACTCATTGGATATTGACTCAGTACTGGTACTTCTTGTCTATTGACTCAGTCCTGGTACTCCTTGGATATTGACTCAGTCCTGGCACTCCTTGGATATTGACTCAGTCTTGGTACTCATTGGATATTGACTCAGTACTTGTACTTCTTGTCTATTTACTCAGTCCTGGTACTCATTGGATATTGGCTCAGTCCTGGTACTCCTTGGATATTGACTCAGTACTGGTACTTCTTGTCTATTGACTCAGTCCTGGTACTCCTTGGATATTGACTCAGTACTGGTACTCCTTGGATATTGACTCAGTCCTGGTACCCCTTGGATATTGACTCAGTCCTGGTACTCCTTGGATATTGACTCAGTCCTGGTACTCCTTGGATATTGACTCAGTCCTGGTGCCCCTTGGATATTGACTCAGTCATGGTACCCTTTGGATATTGACTCAGTCCTGGTACTCCTTGGATATTGACTCAGTACTGGTACTCTTTGGATATTGACTCAGTCCTGGTACTCCTTGGATATTGACTCAGTCCTGGTACTCCTTGGATATTGACTCAGTCCTGGTACTCCTTGGATATTGACTCAGTCCTGCTACTCCTTGGATATTGACTCAGTCCTGCTACTCCTTGGATATTGACTCAGTCCTGCTACTCCTTGGATATTGAACTCAGTCCTGGTACTCCTTGGATATTGACTCAGTCCTGGTACTCCTTGGATATTGACTCAGTCCTGGTACTCCTTGGATATTGACTCAGTCCTGGTACTCCTTGGATATTGACTCAGTCCTGGTGCCCCTTGGATATTGACTCAGTCATGGTACCCTTTGGATATTGACTCAGTCCTGGTACTCCTTGGATATTGACTCAGTACTGGTACTCTTTGGATATTGACTCAGTCCTGGTACTCCTTGGATATTGACTCAGTCCTGGTACTCCTTGGATATTGACTCAGTCCTGGTACTCCTTGGATATTGACTCAGTCCTGGTACTCCTTGGATATTGACTCAGTCCTGCTACTCCTTGGATATTGACTCAGTACTGGTACTCCTTGGATATTGACTCAGTCCTGGTACTCCTTGGATATTGACTCAGTCCTGGTACTCCTTGTATATTGAACTCAGTCCTGGTACTCCTTGGATATTGAACTCAGTCCTGGTACTCCTTGGATATTGAATCAGTACTGGTACTCCTTGGATTTTGACTCAGTACTGGTACTCCTTGGATATTGACTCAGTCCTGGTACTCCTTGGATTTTGACTCAGTACTGGTACTCCTTGGATATTGACTCAGTCCTGGTACTCCTTGGATATTGACTCAGTCCTTGTACTCATTGGATATTGACTCAGTCCTGGTACTCCTTGGATATTGACTCAGTCATGGTACTCATTGGATATTGAACTCAGTCCTGGTACTCCTTGGATATTGACTCAGTCCTAGCACTCCTTGGATATTGACTCAGTCTTGGTACTCATTGGATATTGACTCAGTACTTGTACTTCTTGTCTATTTACTCAGTCCTGGTACTCATTGGATATTGGCTCAGTCCTGGTACTCCTTGGATATTGACTCAGTACTGGTACTTCTTGTCTATTGACTCAGTCCTGGTACTCCTTGGATATTGACTCAGTCCTGGTACCCCTTGGATATTGACTCAGTCCTGGTACTCCTTGGATATTGACTCAGTCCTGGTACTCCTTGGATATTGACTCAGTCCTGGTGCCCCTTGGATATTGACTCAGTCATGGTACCCTTTGGATATTGACTCAGTCCTGGTACTCCTTGGATATTGACTCAGTACTGGTACTCTTTGGATATTGACTCAGTACTGGTACTCCTTGGATATTGACTCAGTCCTGGTACTCCTTGGATATTGACTCAGTCCTGGTACTCCTTGGATATTGACTCAGTCCTGGTACTCCTTGGATATTGACTCAGTCCTGCTACTCCTTGGATATTGACTCAGTCCTGCTACTCCTTGGATATTGACTCAGTCCTGCTACTCCTTGGATATTGAACTCAGTCCTGGTACTCCTTGGATATTGACTCAGTCCTGGTACTCCTTGGATATTGACTCAGTCCTGGTACTCCTTGGATATTGACTCAGTCCTGGTGCCCCTTGGATATTGACTCAGTCATGGTACCCTTTGGATATTGACTCAGTCCTGGTACTCCTTGGATATTGACTCAGTACTGGTACTCCTTGTATATTGAACTCAGTCCTGGTACTCCTTGGATATTGAACTCAGTCCTGGTACTCCTTGGATATTGAATCAGTACTGGTACTCCTTGGATTTTGACTCAGTACTGGTACTCCTTGGATATTGACTCAGTCCTGGTACTCCTTGGATATTGACTCAGTCCTTGTACTCATTGAATATTGACTCAGTACTGGTACCTCTTGTCTATTGACTCAGTCCTGGTACCTCTTGTCTATTGACTCAGTCCTGGTACTCCTTGGATATTTACTCAGTCCTGGCACTCCTTGTATATAGCAGTGTTATTGTTTTCATTGTGTTGCTATTTCTTCATTTTTAATGCTGACCTGCTGGGAATGTGCTTGTAAGTAAGCATTTCACTGTTCAGTCTACAGCTGTTGTATTTGGTGCATGCGACCAATAACATTTGATTTGATTTAATATTGAGTTAAACCCCCCCCCAAGCACACGTTTTGAGCTCAGAACAGCCTCAGTTCGTTGGGGCATGGACTCTACAAAGCATTCCACAGGGATGCTGACCCCTGAATGACTCCAATGATTGTGGACCATTCTGGATGAGCACAGGAAACTGTTGCACATGAAATACCCAGCAGCGTTGCCGTTCTTGGCACAAACCGGTGCGCCTGGCATCCATGTCTCAGTTTTCTCAAAGCTTAAAAATCCTTCTTTAACCCGTCTCCTCCCCTCCATCTACACTGATTGAAGTGGATTTAACGCCAAGGTGACATCGATAAGGGATCATAGCTTTCGTCCTTCATTCTTTATCAGATGCGTGTGTGTGTGTGTGTGTTTTGTTGTTAATTGTTAGATACTACTGCACCTTTGGATCTAGGAAGACAAGCATTTCGCTACATGATTTGAAGGGGATCATATCTTTCACCAGGATTCACCTGGTCGGTCTATGTCATGGAACGAGCACGTGTTCCTAATGCTTTGTCCACTCAGTGTATGTCTAGCTCAGCTCGGGGGTGTCACTCAGTAAACTCAGTCAGGTGTTCCTAATGTTTTGTCCACTCAGTAAACTCAGTCCGGTGTTCCTAATGTTTTGTCCACTCAGGAACAGCCAACTGAGTTTACTAATGTTTTGTCCACTCAGTAAACTCAGTCGGCTGTTCCTAATGCTTTGTCCACTCAGTAAACTCAGTCGGGTGTTCCTAATGTTTTGTCCACTCAGTAAACTCAGTCGGGTGTTCCTAATGTTTTGTCCACTCAGGAACAGCCAACTGAGTTTACTAATGTTTTGTCCACTCAGTAAACTCAGTCGGCTGTTCCTAATGCTTTGTCCACTCAGTAAACTCAGTCGGGTGTTCCTAATGTTTTGTCCACTCAGTAAGGTGTTCCTAATGTTTTGTCCACTCAGTACAGTCAGTCGGGTGTTCCTAATGTTTTGTCCACTCAGTCGGGTGTTCCTAATGTTTTGTCCACTCAGTCGGGTGTTCCTAATGTTTTGTCCACTCAGTAAACTCAGTCGGGTGTTCCTAATGTTTTGTCCACTCAGTAAACTCAGTCGGGTGTTCCTAATGTTTTGTCCACTCAGTAAACTCAGTCGGGTGTTCCTAATGTTTTGTCCACTCAGGAACACCCAACTGAGTTTACTAATGTTTTGTCCACTCAGTAAACTCAGTCGGCCGTTCCTAATGCTTTGTCCACTCAGTGTATTTCTAGCTCAGCTCGGGGGTGTCACTCAGTAAACTCAGTCAGGTGTTCCTAATGTTTTGTCCACTCAGTGTATTTCTAGCTCAGCTCGGGGGTGTCACTCAGTCAGGTGTTCCTAATGTTTTGTCCACTCAGTAAACTCAGTCGGCTGTTCCTAATGCTTTGTCCACTCAGTGTATTTCTAGCTCAGCTCGGGGGTGTCACTCAGTAAACTCAGTCAGGTGTTCCTAATGTTTTGTCCACTCAGTAAACTCAGTCAGGTGTTCCTAATGTTTTGTCCACTCAGTAAACTCAGTCACTGAATTCACATTGAGTTGAATAGAGAACATTAAATGGTTTATGTTTTAGAGTCTGTGTCATGCTGAATGACAGCTTGCCTGCAGCTTAGTGTATGAGGTTGGCCCCACAACCCCTTCTGACTGAGACGGATGGATTAACTCATAGCTCAGACACAAATGGAACCCTATTCCCTATGTAGTGCACTACTTTAGACCAGAGCCCTATTCCCTATATAGTGCACTACTTTAGACCAGAGCCCTATTCCCTATATAGTGCACTACTTTAGACCAGAGCCCTATTCCCTATATAGTGCACTACTTTAGACCAGAGCCCTATTCCCTACATAGTGCACTAGTTTTGACCAGAGTCCTGTGGATAATAGCTCTATATTGGGAATAGGGTGCCATTGGGGAGGAGGTCAATATATGTGTAATTGAATGATTACATACACACACACACACACACACACACACACACACACACACACACACACACACACACACACACAGAGAGAGATGCATCCATCCATTTGGTACACCAAGAATGTCAATCAGAGGCTGTGTTCGAGTGGTAATCCTAACTAAGCCGACTGTAGACGGAACTCGGGGAGTTGCATCTTGCAATAGCCAAAAGTAGGACCCTGTAGTGGTTTTCCAACAGAAAGGCTCTGATCATAACTCACAGCAAAGTCACTTCCTGTTTCAGTCACTTCTTTGGCCACGTTTGCGTGGGTCAAACAAAAACACCCTAACGATTGGTTGATACATAGTTCCTCCCACAATGCAGCAGAAGACGGCATGGTACAGTGGGTGAGTATCTACTGCAGAGAGACCTGAAGGAGAAGACTTCATCAACACCTGCATGGCCTTTTGATCACTTTGTTATTTTTAAAGTTCATGCAATCGACAAGTAGTCGCAAGTCGGACAATTTCTATAACCATAATGCAACAACGATGGTGTCCGACTTGACAAAAGTGATCCACTCAAATGCGCCCAGTGACTAGGCAATCAGGCTATATCACAATAAACAGAGTAGCAACAGCATCTGCAAAGTGTGTCTATGTGTCACGACTTCACGAAGTCGGTTCCTCTCCTTGTTCGTGCGGTGTTCGACGGTCGACGTCACCAGTCTTCTAGCTATCGCCGATCCATTTTTCATGTTCCATTTGTTTTGTCTTGTTTTCACACACCTGGTTTCAATTCCCTAATTATATGTTGTATATGTTCCCTCTGTTTCCCCCCATGTCCTTGTCGGGAATTGTTTATTTGTACGTTCTTGTGCCATGTGTGACTGGTGCGCTACGGGTGTTGTACCCATGTGCCACGTGCTACTGGTGCGCTACCGGTTTTGTACCCATGTGTTATGTGTGACTGGTGCACTACGGGTTTTGTACCCATGTGTTATGTGTGACTGGTGCACTACGGGTTTTGTACCCATGTGTTTGTTGTTTTGTATGCCATTAGTTTAATATATTAAATTTGGCTATTCACCAAGTTCTGCTCTCCTGCGTTCCACTTCCCGGCCACCAGTTATGCACCCCTTACACTATGTGTGAGTGTGTGGCGTCACTCACTTTTAACAGAGGACAAAACTGAATATTTTTTTTTTCTTCTGATAAATCTGCAGTTCCTCACAATAAAATGACAGCGATTAATAAAGTTTGTTTTCAAAGTCAGTCTGTCAGCTCGTTCAAATCTGTCTCAGAGTTAATTCGATTAAAACATCCAACGGAAGGTCTCACAACCATACAGCTGTACCAACAACTACAGTCAAATCAAAGAGGGGACAATGGATTCACAAATGAGGAAGGCCTACAAGTGGGGAGATTTCTCTCCTCTCTCATTGTTTTACAGACACAGATTTAAAAAAATCTCATATCACTAATTTGCTGATCCATACCTGTCATATATTTGCTGTATTTGATAAACGGTATTGTCCTTCAACTTGTAGGATTTGAAATAAGAGTAGCCATATTACAAATCTAGCGGTATGAAATAGTTATTTTAGCTGTATACGTTATTGATTAGAAATAGAAAGAATACATTGGGAAAAAACTCTTTAAAGCACAATACATCTGTGCATAATTGTACCTATTGTTTGCAATAAAGAACTCTCTGACCCCCCCTGTTAGTTTTCTGTCATGAGAAGACCCACTCACATGCGGAGGACGAGCTCTTCAAGAAGCTCTTCATCGGGTACAACAAGTGGTCCAGACCCGTACCCAACATCTCAGACGTGGTCATCGTCAAGTTCGGACTCTCCATAGCACAGCTCATTGATGTGGTGAGTAGCGACCGACAAGACCTGTGGACAGAGGAATAAAAAGACAGAGAAACAGAGAAAAAGTTACAAACAGAAACAGGGAAACAGTAACAGAGAAACAGAAACAGTAACAAACAGAAACAGGGAAACAGTAACAAACAGAAACAGAGAAACAGTAACAAACAGAAACGGTAACAAACAGAAACAGAAACAAACAGAAACAGAAACAAACAGAAACAGTAACAAACAGAAACAGTAACAAACAGAAACAGTAACAAACAGAAACAAACAGAAACAGAAACAAACAGAAACAGAAACAAACAGAAACAGTAGCAAACAGAAACAGAAACAGACAGAAACAGAAACAGACAGAAACAGAAACAAAAAGAAACAGTAGCAAACAGAAACATAAACAAACAGAAACAGTAACAAACAGAAACAGTAACAAACAGAAACAGAAACAGACAGAAACAGAAACAGACAGAAACAGAAACAAAAAGAAACAGTAGCAAACAGAAACATAAACAAACAGAAACAGTAACAAACAGAAACAGTAACAAACAGAAACAGAAACAAACAGAAACAGAAACAAACAGAAACAGTAACAAACAGAAACAGTAACAAACAGAAACAAACAGAAACAGAAACAAACAGAAACATAAACAAACAGAAACAGTAACAAACAGTAACAAACAGAAGCAAACAGAAACAGTAACGTAAGGGAAGAAACAGGGAAACAGTGACGAAAAGAAACAGAGAACAGTAACAAACAAACCAGCATCCGTGTGGAAACATGTTGTCTTGTTGTCCATGCCCCTGTGAATTGAGACTTTCTGAGGGCAAAACGAGGTGCTACTCAATATTAGGGTAGTGTTCCTAATGTTTTGACAACCTCCTGCACCTCATCACTTCAGGCAACTTTTAACTAGGACAGTATCTCTCCAGGAACAGGGTTGGAAAGCCCTGGTATAAACCTACAGGACAGTATCTCTCCAGGAACAGGGTTGGAGAGCCCTGGTGTAAACCTACAGGATAGTAAGCTCTCCAGGAACAGGGTTGGAGAGCCCTGGTGTAAACCTACAGGACAGTAAGCTCTCCCGGAACAGGGTTGGCGAGCCCTGGTGTAAACCTACAGGACAGTAAGCTCTCCAGGAACAGGGTTGGAGAGCCCTGGTGTAAACCTACAGGACTGTAGCTCTCCAGGAACAGGGTTGGAGAGCCCTGGTGTAAACCTACAGGACAGTATCTCTCCAGGAACAGGGTTGGAGAGCCCTGGTATAAACCTACAGCATTTCCCTCTACCCCTGTATTTCTCTGTATTTCTCAGTCTTTTGCCTCCTCTGTTTTTTGTTTACCTTTTTTTCTTTCTCTTTCTGCAGGACGAGAAGAATCAGATGATGACCACCAACGTCTGGCTGAAACAGGTGATTCAGTCCGTTCAGAATATATATCATGTGTGAATCAGTCCATTCAGTATATAGAGCATGTGTTTGACTGAGGTGTTTCAATACATTCAGTATATATAGCATGTTTGATTCAGTACATTCAGTATAATTACCATGTGTGTGACTGAGGTTTTTCAGTCCATTCAGTAGGTGTAATTTTTATTAGGATCCCCATTAGCTAACGTCGTAACGCTAGCTAATCTTCCTGGGTTCCAACACCAGTTGAACAAGTTAACAAACAACCACAAATCAAGACTTCACAAACATTCAACAAGTAGACAATACAGCCAATTAAAATACCTGACAGGAAACACATTTAACATTCAGTCGATGCTTTCTATTTCCTGTCCAGTCATATGGTCTATCTCATTAGATGTTCTGTCTATTTCCTGTCCAGTCATATGGTCTATCACATTAGATGTTCTTTCTACTTCCTGTCTAGTCATATGATCTATCACATTAAATGTTCTTTCTATTTCCTGTCCAGTCATATGGTCTATCACATGAGATGTTCTTTCTACTTCCTGTCCAGTCATATGGTCTATCACATTAGATGTTCTTTCTATTTCCTGTCCAGTCATATGGTCTATCACATTAGATGTTCTTTCTACTTCCTGTCCAGTCATATGTTCTATCACATTAGATGTTCTTTCTATTTCCTGTCCAGTCATATGGTCTATCACATTAGATGTTCTTTCTACTTCCTGTCTAGTCATATGATCTATCACATTAAAATGTTCTTTCTATTTCCTGTCCAGTCATATGGTCTATCACATTAGATGTTCTTTCTATTTCCTGTCCAGTCATATGGTCTATCACATGAGATGTTCTTTCTACTTCATGTCCAGTCATACGGTCTATCACATTAGATGTTCTTTCTATTTCCTGTCCAGTCATATGGTCTATCACATTAGATGTTCTTTCTACTTCCTGTCCAGTCATATGGTCTATCACATGAGATGTTCTTTCTACTTCCTGTCCAGTCATATGGTCTATCACATTAGATGTTCTGTCTATTTCCTGTCCAGTCATATGGTCTATCACATTAGATGTTCTGTCTACTTCCTGTCCAGTCATATGGTCTATCACATGAGATGTTCTTTCTACTTCCTGTTCAGTCATATGGTCTATCACATTAGATGTTCTGTCTATTTCCTGTCCAGTCATATGGTCTATCACATTAGATGTTCTTTTATTTTTTTCTTGAAGGTGGATTTAGTTTTTGTCTGAGAGATATCAAATCAAATCAAATCAAATGTATTTATATAGCCCTTCGTACATCAGCTGATATCTCAAAGTGCTATACAGAAACCCAGCCTAAAACCCCAAACAGCAAGCAATGCAGGTGTAGAAGTACGGTGGCTAGGAAAAACTCTCAGAAAGGGCAAAACCGAGGAAGAAACCTAGAGAGGAACCAGGCTATGTGGGGTGGCCAGTCCTCTTCTGGCTGTGCCGGGTGGAGATTATAAGAGAACATGGCCAAGATGTTCAAATGTTCATAAAAGACCAGCATGTTTGAATAATAATAAGGCAGAACAGTTGAAACTGGAGCAGCAGCACGGCCAGGTGGACTGGGGACAGCAAGGAGTCATCATGTCAGGTAGTCCTGGGGCATGGTCCTAGGGCTCAGGTCCTCCGAGAGAGAGAAAGAAAGAGGGAAAGAGAGAATTAGAGAAAGCACACTTAAATTCACACAGGACACTGAATAGGACAGGAGAAGGACTCCAGATATAACAAACTGACCCTAGCCCCCCGACACATAAACTACTGCAGCATAAATACTGGAGGCTGAGACAGGAGGGGTCAGGAGACACTGTGGCCCCATCCGATTGGTAAAGAGTTGCCATTCAGCTACGGCTCTAATTAAAACTGTAGATTTAAGGTGATTTGTCCTTGGCTTGGGTTGTTTTAGCTACCCTGAATTTGTTTGTCTGGTTTGGTGGTTATTCGTGTTGCTGGTATGTACTAACTGGCCTGAAAAATACTTTTTATTTTATTTTAAATATAACATTCCTAAAGAAAATCATAAGACTGGATAGTAATTTGTTTTTAACGTGAAGCTATGACAGCATCTGATGCATTGGAATAATGTGCATACGGATAGAGCAATGAAGAGCTAATCTGGCTGCCCTGTTTCGTGCCATTTGGAGCTTTTTCTTTGCTGTAGATGACCATATAACTGGACAGTACTCTAAGTGTGATAGACCAGGGATTGACTATATAACTGGACAGTACTCTAAGTGTGATAGACCAGGGATTGACTATATAACTGGACAGCACTCTAAATGTGATAGGACCAGGGATTGACCATATAACTGGACAGTACTCTAAGTGTGATAGGACCAGGGATTGACTATATAACTGGACAGTACTCTAAGTGTGATAGAAACAGGGATTGACTATATAACTGGACAGTACTCTAAGTATGATAGGACCAGGGGTGGCAGGAAGCTTACATTCCTGTTAATCTAACTGCACTGTCCAATTTACAGTAGATATTACAGTGAAAGAATACAATGCTATTCCTTGAGGAGAGTACACAATTTTGAACATGAAAAGTTATTAATAAACAAATTAGGCACATTTGGGAAGTCTTGATACAACATTTTGAACAGAAATGCAATGGTTAATTGGATCAGTCTAAAATTTTGCACATACACTGCTGCCATCTAGTGGTCAAAATATTGCACCAGGGCTGGAATTATACATTATGGCCTTTCTCTTGTATTTCAAAGATTACCAGATCTATTGTGCTATATTCTCCTACATTCATTTCATATTTCCACAAACTTCAAAGTGTTTCCTTTCAAATGGTATCAAGAAAATGCATATCCTTGCTTAAGTTCCTGAGCGACATGCAGTTAGATTTGGGTATGTCATTTTAGGAGAAATATGAAAAAAAGGGGGGTGATCCTTAAGAGATTTTTAATAACAATATAATTGATCTGTTCTGACCATGATAAAACTGCGTCCAACATGGTGCCTAGTAGTTTCGTTTTTATTCACTTGCTCTATATGCGTTCTATTCATCGACAAATTCAAGCATATATCTTGAACCAAATACAATACATTTAGTTTTAGAAATGTTCAACACCAATTTGTTCATATCAATCCACTCAGACACCATTCTTAGTTCACTGCTCAGTACATCTGTTAGCTCATTAAATTCTGATGCTGCGCTATACATTGTAGTCATTAGCCTACATGACCACTCTTGCTTTCTTCATTACTGAAAGTACATCATTAGTGAAGATAGAGTAGAGAAGTGGGCCTAGGCAACTTCCTTGAGGAACACCACAGTGTATATCTTTACTGTTTGAAACGCTACCATTAAATAAAACGTTTTGCATTCTCCTGGATAGATAGCTTCCATCCAGGACAGAGCTGCAGACTTAAAACTGTAACATTTGAGTTTACCTAGTAACAGTTTATGATCAATTACGTCCAAAGCAGCACTGAAATCTAGCAACACTGCACCAACTAACTTCCTGTCATCCATACTCATTAACCAATCATCTGTCATTTGTGCTAAGTCCGTAGGATGCCCTTCTTTGTATGCATGCTGGAAACCCGTTACATGACCATTACATGAGAAATAATCCTAGATTTGTACAGATATAATTTACTTAACACAGGCAGCAAGCTAATAGGACAACTATTAGGACCATTGAATGCAGATTTTTTAATCCTTAGGTAGTGGAATAACCTTTGACTCCTTCCAGACTTCTGGGTCCACCCCATACATCAAGCATTTATTACAAATATGAGAGATTGGGGCTGATATTTGGTTAGCTGTAACTCTAAACAATTCAGCGTCAAGATTATCTGTACTAGGTGACTTGTCATCCGAAAGAAACAACAGCGTCCTTTCTACCTCTTCCCTTTCCACTTGATGAAATTCAAACCTGCATTGCCTCTCCTTCATGATACAATCTTTTATAAGGGTATATCACATGGAGCCATCAGTTGGAATAATAGCATTCCTCAACTTGTCCACTTTGCCTGTAAAATATGAATTAAAGTAGTTTGCCATGTCATGTGGTTTGGTAATAAATATACCATTTGATTCAGCAAAAGAGGCGGACATGTTTGAATTCCTACCCATAATAGTGTTCAACGTTCTCCACAGTTTTATCCCATCAGCCTTCACTTCATCAATTTTGCGCTGATAGAATCCATCCTTCTTTTCTTTGTTTGTCTAGGTCACAAGATTTCTTAATTTTCAATAACTTTGCTTATCAAAACAGATTAGCAGATAAATCTGCTATCTTTTTGATATTATAACGTTGAATCATTACATTTGTCAGCTCAGCTCATCATCAATCCATGGGGCACCATTTGACCTCACAGTGCATTTTCTTAAAGGGGCGTGCTTATCAGCTGTACTCATAAATAACTTCTTAAAGGGGCGTGCTTATCAGCTGTACTCATAAATAACTTCTTAAAGGGGCGTGCTTATCAGCTGTACTCATAAATAACTTCTTAAAGGGGCGTGCTTATCAGCTGTACTCATAAATAACTTCTTAAAGGGGCGTGCTTATCAGCTGTACTCATAAATAACTTCATAAAGGGGCGTGCTTATCAGCTATACTCATAAATAACTTCTTAAAGGGGCGTGCTTATCAGCTGTACTCATAAATAACTTCATAAAGGGGCGTGCTTATCAGCTATACTCATAAATAACTTCTTAAAGGGGCGTGCTTATCAGCTGTACTCATAAATAACTTCATAAAGGGGCGTGCTTATCAGCTATACTCATAAATAACTTCTTAAAGGGGCGTGCTTATCAGCTGTACTCATAAATAACTTCTTAAAGGGGCGTGCTTATCAGCTGTACTCATAAATAACTTCTTAAAGGGGCGTGCTTATCAGCTATACTCATAAATAACTTCTTAAAGGGGCGTGCTTATCAGCTGTACTCATAAATAACTTCTTAAAGGGGCGTGCTTATCAGCTGTACTCATAAATAACTTCTTAAAGGGGCGTGCTTATCAGCTATTCTCATAAATAACTTCTTAAAGGGGCGTGCTTATCAGCTGTACTCATAAATAACTTCTTAAAGGGGCGTGCTTATCAGCTATTCTCATAAATAACTTCTTAAAGGGGCGTGCTTATCAGCTGTACTCATAAATAACTTCTTAAAGGGGCGTGCTTATCAGCTATACTCATAAATAACTTCTTAAACAAACTTAGTGGCATTTCAGGATCATGCTTACTCCACACTTCTAACCATTGGTCCCTGCTTAATCTCATCCACAACGAGTCCTGATTGAACCCTCTGTAGGACCTGTGGTAGATTACCTTAGGGCCAGCCTCTGGTATTGTAGTGTTCCTAGTGAGTCCTGATTGAACCCTCTATAGGACCTGTGGTAGATTCCCTTAGGGCCAGCCTCTGGTATTGTAGTGTTCCTAGTGAGTCCTGATTGAACCCTCTATAGGACCGTGGGTAGATTACCTTAGGGCCAGCCTCTGGTATTGTAGTGTTCCTAGTGAGTGAGTCCTGATTGAACCCTCTATAGGACCTGTGGTAGATTACCTTAGGGCCAGGTATTTTAGTGTTCCTAGTGGGTGAGTCCTGATTGAACCCTCTATAGGACCTGTGGGAGATTACCTTAGGGCCAGGTATTTTAGTGTTCCTAGTGAGTGAGTCCTGATTGAACCCTCTATAGGACCGTGGGTAGATTACCTTAGGGCCACGTATTTTAGTTTTCCTAGTGAGTGAGTCCTGATTGAACCCTCTGTAGGACCTGTGGTAGATTACCTTAGGGCCAGCCTTTGGTATTGTAGTTTTCCTAGTGAGTGAGTCCTGATTGAACCCTCTATAGGACCTGTGGTAGATTACCTTAGGGCCAGGTATTTTAGTGTTCCTAGTGAGTGAGTCCTGATTGAACCCTCTATAGGACCTGTGGTAGATTACCTTAGGGCCAGGTATTTTAGTGTTCCTAGTGAGTGAGTCCTGATTGACCCCTCTATAGGACCTGTGATAGATTACCTTATGGCCAGCCTCTGGTATTTTAGTGTTCCTAGTGAGTGAGTCCTGATTGAACCCTCTATAGTACCTGTGGTAGATTACCTTAGGGCCAGGTATTTTAGTGTTCCTAGTGAGTGAGTCCTGATTGAACCCTCTATAGTACCTGTGGTAGATTACCTTAGGGCCAGGTATTTTAGTGTTCCTAGTGAGTGAGTCCTGATTGAACCCTCTATAGGACCTGTGGTAGATTACCTTAGGGCCAGGTATTTTAGTGTTCCTAGTGAGTGAGTCCTGATTGAATCCTCTATAGGACCGTGGGTAGATTCCCTTAGGGCCAGCCTCTGGTATTTTAGTGTTCCTAGTGAGTCCTGATTGAACCCTCTATAGGACCTGTGGTAGATTACCTTAGGGCCAGGTATTTTAGTGTTCCTAGTGAGTGAGTCCTGATTGAACCCTCTATAGGACCTGTGGTAGATTACCTTAGGGCCAGGTATTTTAGTGTTCCTAGTGAGTGAGTCCTGATTGACCCCTCTATAGGACCGTGGGTAGATTACCTTAGGGCCAGCCTCTGGTATTTTAGTGTTCCTAGTGAGTGAGTCCTGATTGAACCCTCTATAGTACCTGTGGTAGATTACCTTAGGGCCAGGTATTTTAGTGTTCCTAGTGAGTGAGTCCTGATTGAACCCTCTATAGTACCTGTGGTAGATTACCTTAGGGCCAGGTATTTTAGTGTTCCTAGTGAGTGAGTCCTGATTGAACCCTCTATAGGACCTGTGGTAGATTACCTTAGGGCCAGGTATTTTAGTGTTCCTAGTGAGTGAGTCCTGATTGAATCCTCTATAGGACCGTGGGTAGATTACCTTAGGGCCAGCCTCTGGTATTTTAGTGTTCCTAGTGAGTGAGTCCTGATTGAACCCTCTATAGGACCTGTGGTAGATTACCTTAGGGCCTTTTGGTATTTTAGTGTTCCTAGTGAGTGAGTCCTGATTGAATCCTCTATAGGACCATGGGTAGATTACCTTAGGGCCAGGTATTTTAGTGTTCCTAGTGAGTGAGTCCTGATTGAACCCTCTATAGGACCGTGGGTAGATTACCTTAGGGCCAGGTATTGTAGTGTTCCTAGTGAGTGAGTCCTGATTGAACCCTATATAGGACCGTGGGTAGATTACCTTAGGGCCAGCCTTTGGTATTTTAGTGTTCCTAGTGAGTGAGTCCTGATTGAACCCTCTATAGGACCGTGGGTAGATTACCTTAGGGCCAGCCTTTGGTATTGTAGTGTTCCTAGTGAGTTCAACCAGATTATGATCACTGTAACCTGGTGCCACTGATACATCTTTAGAACAACGTTCAGCCATGTTAATAAAAATGTGATCGATACAAATTGATGATGTAATACCAGACCTATTAGTGAACGTTCTGGTTGGTCAAAACTTGGGTCAGGTTGCATGGCAACAGAAATAAGTTTCTTTCTCATTGTACAGTTGGTGTAAAAAAAAGAAATCTGTATTCATATCTCCCCAAAATATATTTCCCTATTTTCAGATGATACCTTATCCAACATTTTGCAAATTACATCAAGATATTTCACATCAGCAACTAGATGGCAGCAATCAACTAGTACAGGTTTCAAATGTGGTCAGTGAAACTCTACCCACAGCGCCTCTAATCCATTCAACATTAAATCCTGACGTTGTTTTACTGGAATGTGATTCTGGATGTAAACTTGCAACTCCAACCCCCATATCGATTTATGTGCCAACTTGAACAAATTATATCCATGTATAGAGATCTCAGCATCCGCAAAAGAAGAGTTCAAAGTGAGTCTCTGATATTGCCAATACATGAATATTGTTTGACTGCACTCGACAGCCTATTTCATGAATTTTGTTCCTTTAAACTGCATATATGTTAAGGGAGCAACTAACAGACCTTTCTTTAGTAGATTTATATTGCTAAACATGAATCAGTAGGTGGAATCTGAGAGAGAGAATACTCAGTCAGTGTGTGTGTGTGTGTGTGGCTGGAATGACGTGTGTCTGTCGCTCCTCCTAACTCCACGGGAGGGAGGGTGAACAATCAGTTTGTCATACCTCCGGTATGCTATGTCACCTCGTTCTCTTGCAGCCTTCATAGCTGGTATTAGTTCCTTTCTTCTTTGACAGACTGCATCTGAGAAATCCTCATTGATGAAGATGAAGGACCCATTCATCTCTTTTTAAGACATTTGGCTTTTTCAAGGACTGCAATCTTATTCTTGAACATGATGAATTTCACTACATTTGGCCTGAGTCTGGTTCCATTGGCACCCCCATTGGCACCCCCATTGGCACCACCATTGGCACCACCATTGGCACCACCGTTGGCACCACCATTGGCACCCCCATTGGCACCCCCATCGGCACCCCCATCGGCACCCCCATTGGCACCACCATTGGCACCACAATTGGCACCCCCATTGGCACCACCATTGGCACCACCATTGGCACCCCCATTGGCACCACCATTGGCACCACCATTGGCACCACCATTGGCACCACCAGTGCCCCCTGGTTCCCCAGACCTGTGAGCATGTTTCAGCTCAACCTGTTGATCCAATTGTAGCTCCTCGGGAGACAGCTTTTGAACCTTGTCCTCTGATTCAGCCCATGTCTCACTATTGGGTCTCCTGGATACCATCTATTACAATATTATTTATCCTCGATTGTCCATCCAGGTAATCAGCCTTCCCAGACGTGTTCTGGAGGCCCTCCCTGACTGTGGTGATGTCATTCTGCCTTCCCAGACGTGTTCTGGAGGCCCTCCCTGATTGTGGTGATGTCATTCTGCCTTCCCAGACGTGTTCTGGAGGCCCTCCCTGACTGTGGTGATGTCATTCTGCCTTCCCAGACGTGTTCTGGAGGCCCTCCCTGACTGTGGTGATGTCATTCTGCCTTCCCAGACATGTTCTGGAGGCCCTCCCTGACTGTGGTGATGTCATTCTGCCTTCCCAGACGTGTTCTGGAGGCCCTCCCTGACTGTGGTGATGTCATTCTGCCTTCCTAGACGTGTTCTGGAGGCCCTCCCTGACTGTGGTGATGTCATTCTGCCTTCCCAGACATGTTCTGGAGGCCCTCCCTGACTGTGGTGATGTCATTCTGCCTTCCCAGACATGTTCTGGAGGCCCTCCCTGACTGTGGTGATGTCATTCTGCCTTCCCAGACATGTTCTGGAGGCCCTCCCTGACTGTGGTGATGTCATTCTGCCTTCCCAGACATGTTCTGGAGGCCCTCCCTGACGGTGGTGTATTCATTCTGCCTTCCCAGACATGTTCTGGAGGCCCTCCCTGACTGTGGTGATGTCATTCTGCCTTCCCAGACATGTTCTGGAGGCCCTCCCTGACTGTGGTGATGTCATTCTGCCTTCCCAGACATGTTCTGGAGGCCCTCCCTGACTGTGGTGATGTCATTCTGCCTTCCCAGACATGTGCTGGAGGCCCTCCCTGACTGTGGTGATGTCATTCTGCCTTCCCAGACATGTTCTGGAGGCCCTCCCTGACTGTGGTGATGTCATTCTGCCTTCCCAGACATGTTCTGGAGGCCCTCCCTGACTGTGGTGTATTCATTCTGCCTTCCCAGACATGTTCTGGAGGCCCTCCCTGACTGTGGTGTATTCATTCTGCCTTCCCAGACATGTTCTGGAGGCCCTCCCTGAATGTGGTGTATTCATTCTGCCTTCCCAGACATGTTCTGGAGGCCCTCCCTGAATGTGGTGTATTCATTCTGCCTTCCCAGACATGTTCTGGAGGCCCTCCCTGACTGTGGTGTATTCATTCTGCCTTCCCAGACATGTTCTGGAGGCCCTCCCTGAATGTGGTGTATTCATTCTGCCTTCCCAGACATGTTCTGGAGGCCCTCCCTGAATGTGGTGTATTCATTCTGCCTTCCCAGACATGTTCTGGAGGCCCTCCCTGAATGTGGTGTATTCATTCTGCCTTCCCAGACATGTTCTGGAGGCCCTCCCTGACTGTGGTGTATTCATTCTGCCTTCCCAGACATGTTCTGGAGGCCCTCCCTGAATGTGGTGTATTCATTCTGCCTTCCCAGACATGTTCTGGAGGCCCTCCCTGAATGTGGTGTATTCATTCTGCCTTCCCAGACATGTTCTGGAGGCCCTCCCTGAATGTGGTGTATTCATTCTGCCTTCCCAGACATGTTCTGGAGGCCCTCCCTGAATGTGGTGTATTCATTCTGCCTTCCCAGACATGTTCTGGAGGCCCTCCCTGACTGTGGTGTATTCATTCTGCCTTCCCAGACATGTTCTGGAGGCCCTCCCTGAATGTGGTGTATTCATTCTGCCTTCCCAGACATGTTCTGGAGGCCCTCCCTGAATGTGTTGTATTCATTCTGCCTTCCCAGACATGTTCTGGAGGCCCTCCCTGACTGTGGTGATTTCATTCTGCCTTCCCAGACGTGTTCTGGAGGCCCTCCCTGACTGTGGTGATTTCTTTCTGCCTTCCCAGACATGTTCTGGAGGCCCTCCCTGACTGTGGTGATGTCATTCTGCCTTCCCAGACATGTTCTGGAGGCCCTCCCTGACGGTGGTGATTTCATTCTGCCTTCCCAGACATGTTCTGGAGGCCTTCCCTGACTGCGGTGATTTCTTTCTGCATTCCCAGACATGTTCTGGAGGCCCTCCCTGACTGTGTTGAATTCATTCTGCCTTCCCAGACATGTTCTGGAGGCCCTCCCTGAATGTGGTGTATTCATTCTGCCTTCCCAGACGTGTTCTGGAGGCCCTCCCTGACTGTGGTGATGTCATTCTGCCTTCCCAGACATGTTCTGGAGGCCCTCCCTGATTGTGGTGATTTCATTCTGCCTTCCCAGACATGTTCTGGAGGCCCTCCCTGATTGTGGTGATTTCATTCTGCCTTCCCAGACATGTTCTGGAGGCCCTCCCTGATTGTGGTGATTTCATTCTGCCTTCCCAGACGTGTTCTGGAGGCCCTCCCTGACTGTGGTGTATTCATTCTGCCTTCCCAGACATGTTCTGGAGGCCCTCCCTGACTGTGGTGTATTCATTCTGCCTTCCCAGACATGTTCTGGAGGCCCTCCCTGACTGTGGTGATGTCATTCTGCCTTCCCAGACATGTTCTGGAGGCCCTCCCTGATTGTGGTGATGTCATTCTGCCTTCCCAGACATGTTCTGGAGGCCCTCCCTGACTGTGGTGATGTCATTCTGCCTTCCCAGACGTGTTCTGGAGGCCCTCCCTGACTGTGGTGATGTCATTCTGCCTTCCCAGACATGTTCTGGAGGCCCTCCCTGACTGTGGTGTATTCATTCTGCCTTCCCAGACATGTTCTGGAGGCCCTCCCTGACTGTGGTGTATTCATTCTGCCTTCCCAGACATGTTCTGGAGGCCCTCCCTGAATGTGGTGTATTCATTCTGCCTTCCCAGACATGTTCTGGAGGCCCTCCCTGAATGTGTTGTATTCATTCTGCCTTCCCAGACATGTTCTGGAGGCCCTCCCTGACTGTGGTGATTTCATTCTGCCTTCCCAGACGTGTTCTGGAGGCCCTCCCTGACTGTGGTGATTTCTTTCTGCCTTCCCAGACATGTTCTGGAGGCCCTCCCTGACTGTGGTGATGTCATTCTGCCTTCCCAGACATGTTCTGGAGGCCCTCCCTGACGGTGGTGATTTCATTCTGCCTTCCCAGACATGTTCTGGAGGCCTTCCCTGACTGCGGTGATTTCTTTCTGCATTCCCAGACATGTTCTGGAGGCCCTCCCTGACTGTGTTGAATTCATTCTGCCTTCCCAGACATGTTCTGGAGGCCCTCCCTGAATGTGGTGTATTCATTCTGCCTTCCCAGACGTGTTCTGGAGGCCCTCCCTGACTGTGGTGATGTCATTCTGCCTTCCCAGACATGTTCTGGAGGCCCTCCCTGATTGTGGTGATTTCATTCTGCCTTCCCAGACATGTTCTGGAGGCCCTCCCTGATTGTGGTGATGTCATTCTGCCTTCCCAGACGTGTTCTGGAGGCCCTCCCTGATTGTGGTGATTTCATTCTGCCTTCCCAGACGTGTTCTGGAGGCCCTCCCTAACTGTGGTGATTTCATTCTGCCTTCCCAGACATGTTCTGGAGGCCCTCCCTAACTGTGGTGATTTCCTTCTGCCTTCCCAGACGTGTTCTGGAGGCCCTCCCTGACTGTGTTGAATTCATTCTGCCTTCCCAGACATGTTCTGGAGGCCCTCCCTGAATGTGGTATATTCATTCTGCCTTCCCAGACATGTTCTGGAGGCCCTCCCTGAATGTGGTGTATTCATTCTGCCTTCCCAGACATGTTCTGGAGGCCCTCCCTAACTGTGGTGATGTCATTCTGCCTTCCCAGACATGTTCTGGAGGCCCTCCCTGACTGTGTTGAATTCATTCTGCCTTCCCAGACATGTTCTGGAGGCCCTCCCTGAATGTGGTGTATTCATTCTGCCTTCCCAGACGTGTTCTGGAGGCCCTCCCTGATTGTGGTGATTTCATTCTGCCTTCCCAGACATGTTCTGGAGGCCCTCCCTGATTGTGGTGATTTCATTCTGCCTTCCCAGACGTGTTCTGGAGGCCCTCCCTGACTGATGTGTATTCATTCTGCCTTCCCAGACATGTTCTGGAGGCCCTCCCTGACTGTGGTGTATTCATTCTGCCTTCCCAGACATGTTCTGGAGGCCCTCCCTGACTGTGGTGATGTCATTCTGCCTTCCCAGACATGTTCTGGAGGCCCTCCCTGATTGTGGTGATGTCATTCTGCCTTCCCAGACGTGTTCTGGAGGCCCTCCCTGACTGTGGTGATGTCATTCTGCCTTCCCAGACGTGTTCTGGAGGCCCTCCCTGACTGTGGTGATGTCATTCTGCCTTCCCAGACATGTTCTGGAGGCCCTCCCTGACTGTGGTGAATTCATTCTGCCTTCCCAGACATGTTCTGGAGGCCCTCCCTAACTGTGGTGATGTCATTCTGCCTTCCCAGACATGTTCTGGAGGCCCTCCCTGACTGTGGTGATGTCATTCTGCCTTCCCAGACGTGTTCTGGAGGCCCTCCCTGACTGTGGTGATGTCATTCTGCCTTCCCAGACGTGTTCTGGAGGCCCTCCCTGACTGTGGTGATGTCATTCTGCCTTCCCAGACGTGTTCTGGAGGCCCTCCCTGACTGTGTTGAATTCATTCTGCCTTCCCAGACATGTTCTGGAGGCCCTCCCTGAATGTGGTGTATTCATTCTGCCTTCCCAGACGTGTTCTGGAGGCCCTCCCTGACTGTGTTGAATTCATTCTGCCTTCCCAGACATGTTCTGGAGGCCCTCCCTGAATGTGGTGTATTCATTCTGCCTTCCCAGACATGTTCTGGAGGCCCTCCCTGAATGTGGTGTATTCATTCTGCCTTCCCAGACGTGTTCTGGAGGCCCTCCCTGACTGTGTTGAATTCATTCTGCCTTCCCAGACATGTTCTGGAGGCCCTCCCTGAATGTGGTGATTTCATTCTGCCTTCCCAGACATGTTCTGGAGGCCCTCCCTGACTGTGGTGATGTCATTCTGCCTTCCCAGACGTGTTCTGGAGGCCCTCCCTGACTGTGGTGATGTCATTCTGCCTTCCCAGACATGTTCTGGAGGCCCTCCCTGAATGTGTTGTATTCATTCTGCCTTCCCAGACGTGTTCTGGAGGCCCTCCCTGACTGCGGTGATTTCTTTCTGCCTTCCCAGACGTGTTCTGGAGGCCCTCCCTGAATGTGTTGTATTCATTCTGCCTTCCCAGACATGTTCTGGAGGCCCTCCCTGAATGTGTTGTAGTCATTCTGCCTTCCCAGACGTGTTCTGGAGGCCCTCCCAGACTGTGGTGATGTCATTCTGCCTTCCCAGACGTGTTCTGGAGGCCCTCCCTGACTGTGGTGATGTCATTCTGCCTTCCCAGACGTGTTCTGGAGGCCCTCCCTGACTGTGGTGATGTCATTCTGCCTTCCCAGACGTGTTCTGGAGGCCCTCCCTGACTGTGGTGATGTCATTCTGCCTTCCCAGACGTGTTCTGGAGGCCCTCCCTGAATGTGGTGATGTCATTCCACATAGAGGAACCGTTTCTGGGGAGTGTATCCTGTGTGGTCTTCAACACATCCACATCCTTCTGTATGAACAGAAGGCTTGTTTTAATGTCTGGTACATCTTCTGTCAGGTCGTCCAGCCGTTCGTTGGTCGACTCCATGGTCCTTTGTATGAAGCTTTTAAAGTTATTTTCCTGCTGAAGTAGAATTTCCTCATGGAATACTTTCTGCTTCTGCAAGAGTTCACCTACCTGCCCAGCAGAGATGTGATCCTCATCTTGCATGACAGTACTAATAGTAGGACGAGCCCACTATTCACTCCGTGAAATGAGAGAAGCTGGCAGTAGAAAACCCGGGATAAGTATAAATGCGGCCCTAGCATCAAGGGCTAACCGGTTAGCGTGCTTGGTGTCCAGCAGTAGTAGATCAGGTTGCCTAGCTTGATAGCTAGCAGCTAGGCTAGCTGCTTCGCCAATGTAGTACCACCTAGTTTAAGCAAAAGATCCCGGAACATATATCAGCGTTAACTCTAACTGCGTCCCAGGATCCAGATATGAATAGGAAAACTATTGTAAACTTTTATTATCTAAGTAAGTAGTTTATTGTTGAAGTAAAACAAATCGAGTCTCCAGTCTTGTACTGCGCGTGATGATGCAGAGTTTCCTCTAGGATTTTGCCTAGAGGAAACCCTGCATATATGTAGCATGTGTGTGGCTAAGGTGGTTTCACTACATTCAGTATATATACTATAGCATGTGTGTGGCTGAGGTTTCAGTACATTCAGTATATATACTGTAGCATGTGTGTGGCTGAGGTTTCAGTACATTCAGTATATATACTGTAGCATGTGTGTGACAGGTGTTTTCAGTATGAATTAAGGTAATTGGTCTGTTAAAGGATGAACAGTCTCTTTCTGATGAGATCTCGGGACCTGAACGACCTCTCGTCTCCTTGTGTATGTTCTCCTCTCAGGAGTGGAATGACTACAAGCTGCGCTGGAGACCGTCTGACTACGACAACGTCACGTCCATCAGAGTCCCGTCGGAACTCATCTGGGTCCCAGACATCGTCCTCTACAACAAGTGAGTGACAGCGAAACGGTTGTTTGTCTGAAATGGTCGTCATTAAAACGTAAAAGCGTTCAGGAGACTCCACTTCCAGTCCTGTTTCAACGGTTAAATGTCGCCATCTACTGGGTTCCTCAATCATAATCTTAACATCATAAATGGTTTACATTTTAGACATTTAACAGATGCTCTTATCCAGAGTGAATTACCGGCACAATTAGGGTTAAGTGCCTTGCTCAAGGGCACATCAACAGATTTTTCAACTAGTTGGCTCATGGATTCTCACCAACAACCTTTCAGTTACTGGCCCAATGCTCTACACCGCTGGGCTACCGTTTTCTCAAAAGTAATTTCCCGCTACAATGAACTGACATCTGTGATCCCGTCTCCATGTTATGGAGCATGACACCACTAAGGATTTCATAGATGACAGGAGTCAATGTACCTGTTTCTGTTAGAGTGTTAATGATTTAACAGCAGCTGTAGGCCCAATCTTCATAAACAGCCATCCCATCCCCAGTAATACACTGCCATGTTATCCTGATGTATCATTATACTGCCATGTTATCCTGATGTATCATTATACTGCCATGTTATCCTGATGTATCATTATACTGCCATGTCATCCTGATCCTAGCCCTCCCCAGTAATATACTGCCATGTTATCCTGATCCTTGCCCTCTCCAGTAATATACTGCCATGTTATCCTAACAATAGCCATCCCCAGTGATACACTGCCATGTTATCCTCCTCCTAGCCATCCCCAGTAATATACTGCCATGTTATCCTGATAGATGTATCATTATACTGCCATGTTATCCTGATAGATGTATCATTATACTGCCATGTTATCCTGATAGATGTATCATTATACTGCCATGTTATCCTGATAGATGTATCATTATACTGCCATGTTATCCTGATGTATAATTATACTGCCATGTCATCCTGATCCTAGCCATCCCCAGTAATATACTACCATGTTATCCTCCTCCTAGCCATCCCCAGTAATATACTGCCATGTCATCCTGATCCTAGCCCTCCCCAGTAATATACTGCCATGTTATCCTGATAGACTTATCATTATACTGCCATGTTATCCTGATCCTCGCCATCCCCAGTAATATACTGCCATGTTATCCTCCTCCTAGCCATCCCCAGTAATATACTGCCATGTTATCCTAACAATAGCCATCCCCAGTGATACACTGCCATGTTATCCTCCTCCTAGCCCTCTCCAGTGATATACTGCCATGTTATCCTCCTCCTAGCCTTCTCCAGTAATATACTGCCATGTTATCCTCCTCCTAGCCCTCTCCAGTAATATACTGCCATGTTATCCTGATAGACTTATCATTATACTGCCATGTTATCCTCCTCCTAGCCCTCCCCAGTAATATACTGCCATGTTATCCTCCTCCTAGCCCTCTCCAGTGATATACTGCCATGTTATCCTCCTCCTAGCCCTCTCCAGTGATATACTGCCATGTTATCCTCCTCCTAGCCTTCTCCAGTAATATACTGCCATGTTATCCTCCTCCTAGCCCTCTCCAGTAATATACTGCCATGTTAACCTGATCCTAGCCCTCCCCAGTAATATACTGCCATGTTATCCTGATCCTAGCCCTCCCCAGTAATATACTGCCATGTTATCCTCCTCCTAGCCTTCTCCAGTAATATACTGCCATGTTATCCTCCTCCTAGCCCTTTCCAGTAATATACTACCATGTTATCCTGATCCTCGCCATCCCCAGTAATATACTGCCATGTCATCCTGATCCTAGCCCTCCCCAGTAATATACTGCCATGTTATCCTGATAGATGTATAATTATACTGCCATCTCATCCTGATCCTAGCCCTCCCCAGTAATATACTGCCATGTTATCCTCCTCCTAGCCCTCCCCAGTAATATACTGCCATGTTATCCTGATAGACTTATTATTATACTGCCATGTTATCCTCCTCCTAGCCTTCTCCAGTAATATACTGCCATGTTATCCTCCTCCTAGCCCTCTCCAGTAATATACTGCCATGTTATCCTGATCCTAGCCCTTTCCAGTAATATACTGCCATGTTATCCTGATAGACTTATCATTATACTGCCATGTTATCCTGATCCTCGCCATCCCCAGTAATATACTGCCATGTTATCCTCCTCCTAGCCCTTTCCAGTAATATACTACCATGTTATCCTGATCCTAGCCCTCCCCAGTAATATACTGCCATGTTATCCTCCTCCTAGCCCTTTCCAGTAATATACTACCATGTTATCCTGATCCTAGCCATCCCCAGTAATATACTGCCATGTTATCCTCCTCCTAGCCATCCCCAGTAATATACTGCCATGTTATCCTCCTCCTAGCCATCCCCAGTAATATACTACCATGTTATCCTGATCCTAGCCCTCCCCAGTAATATACTGCCATGTTATCCTCCTCCTCGCCATCCCCAGTAATATACTGCCATGTTATCCTGATCCTAGCCATCCCCAGTAATATACTGCCATGTTATCCTCCTCCTAGCCCTTTCCAGTAATATACTACCATGTTATCCTGATCCTCGCCATCCCCAGTAATATACTGCCATGTTATCCTGATCCTAGCCCTCCTAATAGTTTTCTCCTCATCGAAATTGATTCAACTTTCACGGCTGAATGTATCAGATTAAACTCCTCGTATTTAATGACTGGGTTTCACCTCATCAAGCTCTTCTGTATGATCACTATCAGTTAGTGAAATTAAAAAGGTGTGTGTCTGTGTGTGTGCGCGTAATGCGTGTGAGAGATTTGAGCAAGATGTAATGATAGACTTATCGTTATATCTCTAATCTACAGCTATTATCAGTGCGTATTAAAGCCATGATCAGGGATGTGTAGCTCTTCAGAGGAGGAGATAAATTACAGACTGCAATAGAGGAGATAAGTTCTGGAGATTGTTCCTGGAGGATCATAACTCTCTACCAAAACAATGGCTCTGAGTCACGTGTGTTTTTGTGTGTAAATAAACAAGTTGTTAAGGGCTGATAAGGTTCCTGTCATATTGAAATGTCAAATCCCAGCTAGCACATAACGTTCTGAGAACCTTATGTTTCTTAGAGCTCGGTGAGAGTGTGGTTGTCCTATGGTTATTTTACCTTCCCGACAATGTTCTGGGAATGGTGCAGGATAGGAGCTTGGCTTTGGAACATACTCAGCACGTTTAAGGAACTTAAACAAATAACATTATTTTCTTGGTATTTCATTATATTAACAGAACGTTTCCTAATTGTTCAATGTAACATTTCATTTCAATTTTGGTAATATTCTAGAAACGTTCTCCAATTGGTTTGGAATGGGAGTGTTCGGGTCCTACTAGCGGGACAACTTCTAGTGAAACTGAAGGGCGCGCAATTCAAATAAATAATCATACATTTTATGGATTTTAAACATTTATGTACATATAAGTGTCTTATATCGGATGAAAGCTTAAATTCTTGTTAATCTAACTGCACTGTCCAATTTACAGTAGCTGTTACAGTGAAAACCTGCCATGCGATTGTTTGAGGACGGCACCCCACATCAAAATATTTTTCCACCATCACAGGTTTCATACATTCACTAATAACAATGAAATATTCATTTACTTTTTTGAAAATCTTCCTCTGATTTGTCATCCAAAGGGTCCCAACTATAACATGTAGTGTTGTTTTGTTAGATAACATCCTTCTTTATATCCCAAAACGTCAGTTTAGTTGGCGCCATCGATTTGAGCAATCCACTCGTTCAACTTGCAAAGAAAGGAATCCGAACATCTACCCCTAAACGTTGTTTCAACAAGTCAAAATGCGTTTCTATTTACTCCTCGGGTTCCCTAAAATGTAATCAAACAATACAATTTCTTACGGAAAGAAGTATGTTCAATAGGAAACCGATTTTAGCAGGTGCGTCCTGTCGTCATGTCACACACAAAAACGAATATCCAAGACTGTGTCCTTCTGCTGAAACAGATATTTCTTATTTGTTTTTGAATTTACAAGCCTGAAACCTTGAACATAGACTGTTGACACCCTGTGGAAGCCATAGGAATTGCATCCAGGGAGCTCATTTTCAATATGACCGTACTCTTGCATTTCTAAGAAGATGGTCTCTCCAAAACATTCCAGTTGGTTTTGCTTTGGATTTTCTCCTACCATTTTTATTGTGCTATATTCTCCTTCATTATTTCAACATTTCTACAAACTTCAAAGTTTTTTCCTTCCTATGGTACCAATTATATGCATATCCTGGCTTCCGGACCTGAGCTACAGGCAATTTACTTTGGGCACATCATTCAGACAGGAAGTGGAGGAAAAAAGGGTCCTAGCCCTAAGAAGTTTAAGAATGTTAAGAAATAGCGTACTCCTGTGGGAATATATTTATGTCAGCATAACGTTTCATACAGGCTTCCTTATGGTTCTATTTAGATGTTCTCAAATTTTCATGAGAACGTTAAGAAAACTTTAGTAATCACATATGTAAGTGTATGCCAAAGTAACCTTCACATAACCGATAATTTCCGTTCTCAGAACGTTAATAAAACCTCTCAGGGAACCTTTCAGATAACCAGATTAAAACGTTCTCAGAACCTCCCTGGAACCATAGTAAAACGTTCTCAGAACCTCCCTGGAACCATAGTAAAACGTTCTCAGAACCTCCCTGGAACCTAAAAACAAACTTTCCCTGAACAGAGGAAATGTTCAATTCTGCTCTCAAAACATGACAAAGACTCAGTTTTATCGGTCAGAAAATGTATGGCTTCATTCCCAGAACCAATGGGAAACCAAAAATGTATGTTCCAACAACCAAATATGCTAGGTGGTAATTAACAATATTTTCAGGGAGCTAAATTAGCAAAAACTGGACTATTTACCAGATTGACAGAGTTACGTATTGCCTAACCCTGATAGTTTCAAGAATAATCTAAAAACGGTTTTTATCATCGTTAGATTATTAATGTAACGTCTACAATAATTCACAATGTCTAACACTGTAGTGTACAACCATATAACTTTGTATAACAGGTTTGTCCAAACAAGTATTGCAATTGGTTGAGGAGCATGCAAAAAAAACAGCCTTACACAAGCTTCCCACAATAAGTTGGGTGAATTTTGTCCCATTCCTCCTGACAGAGCTAGTGTAACTGAGTCAGGTTTGTAGGCCTCCTTGCTTTTTCAGTTCTGTCCACAAATGTTCTCTGTGATTGAGGTCAGGGCTTTGTGATGGCCACTCCAATACCTTGACTTTGTTGTCCTTAAGCCATTTTGCCACAATTTTGGAAGTAAGCTTGAGGTCATTGTCCATTTGGAAGATCCATTTGCAACCAACTTTAACTTCTTGACTGATGTCTTGATATGTTGCTTCAATATATCCACATAATTTTCCTACCTCATGATGCCATCTATTTTGTGAAGTGCACCAGTCCCTCCTGCAGCAAAGCACCCCCACAACATGATGCTGCCACCCCCGTGCTTCACGGTTGGGATGGTGTTCTTCAGCTTGCAAGCAGCCCCTTTTTCCTCCAAACATAACGATGGTCATTATGGCCAAACAGTTCTATTTTTGTTTCAACAGACCAGAGGACATTTCTCCAAAAAGTACGATATTTGTCCCCATGTGCCGTTTCAAACCGTAGTCTGGCTTTTTTTATGGTGGTTTTGGAGCAGTGGCTTCCTCCTTGCTGAGCAGCCTTTCAGGTTGTGTTGATATAGGACTCTTTTCACTGTGGATATAGGTAATTTCGTACTTGTTTCCTCCAGTATCTTCACAAGGTCCTTTGCTGTTGTTCTAGGAATTATTTGCACTTTTCGCACCAAGGTACGTTCACCACCGCTGCGTGGTCCCATGGTGTTTATCTAGAATTTTCCAAGCTGTTTATAGTCACAGTCACCTTAGTGCACGTAAACTTCTGACCCACTGGAATTGTGATACAGTGAAATAATCTGTCTGTAAACAATTGTTGGAAAAATTACTCGTGTCATGCACAAAGTAGATGTCCTCACCAACTTGCCAAAACTATAGTTCGTTTACAAGAAATTTGTGGAGTGGTTGAAAAAATGAGTTTTAATGAACGTGTATGGAAACTTGTATGTAAACACCTAAGTGTATGTAAACTTCCGACTTCAACTGTATGGTAGGATGCAAAAATAGGCTACTTGTTTTGTATCTTAGAAATCACTGTTCATCTCATCAGCCCACAAGTCAACTCATTAACTTGATCTCACTTTAAAAAGCGTCTAGACATTATCACTCCTTGCTTAGCATTAGGGGTTTTTAACAACGAGGCACCGATGGCAACAAAAGTTGTCGTCTGCCTCTCCGACCGTCTGCCTCCCCGACCTTTGCAGCATTCAAGTTTGAATAGCGCGCCTCCCCGGCCTATATTAACATGTCAGGACGACATACTGGCGAAACCACTCATCAGCATATTGTTTCTGGATATATAAAATGACGTGACAATAAATAAAAGGAAATACAGCTGGTTTCCTGTCTCTCCAGCTTCAGTTTGAAGTGTGTTAGCTGTGTAGTTGGCTAACATTCACTAGAAAGAGGAAAGAGCGTCACAGTGGGTGATATAAATAGTCAGTGTTATGATGACAATTTTTATTTATTTTTTACTTTTGTTTAACTAGGCAAGTCCGTTAAGAACAAATTCTTACTTTCAATGACGATTTTTAGGAACATTGGGTTAAAACCTCTTGGGGCTAGGGGGCAGAATTTTCACTTTTGGATAAATAGCGTGCCCAATTTCAACTTCCTGCTACTCATGCCAAGAATATAAGATATGCATATTATTCATATATTTGGATGGAAAACACTCTGAAGTTTCTAAATCTGTTTGAATCATGTCTGTGAGTATAACAGAACTTATGTAGCAGGCAAAACCCAGAGGACTAACTGTTCAGATACAGTTTTTTGCCTCTCTCTGTTCCCTGACTTGTTATCACGGGGTACTGGGAGAGAGGGGGAGGGAGGGAGGGAGGGAGGGGGAGGGAGGAGAGGGGTGAGGGAGGAGAGGGGGGAGGTGGGGGGAGGAGAGGTGGGAGGGAGGAGAGGGGGGAGGGAGGAAGGGAGGGAGTTATTATTGCCAAGGGATATTTCTTAGGAACCTGTTTTCAGTTCCCACCGCCTCCACTGGATGTCACCAGTCTTTGGAATTTGGTTAAGGGTATTCCTTTGTGCAATAACTCGGAACAGGGTACACTTTTGTGAGTTGTGCAAGATGTGAAAAGTGGCGCTGGTTTGTTTTCTTTCCTGTATTGAACACAGATTGCCCCGTCTACAATTTGATTGATTATTAACGTTTAAAAATACCTAATATTGTATTACAAAAGTAGTTTGAAATATTTTGGCAAAGTTTATAGGCAACTTTTGAAATATTTTGTAGTGATGTTGCATTTTTTGTAAGCTGTTTTTTTCTGGATCAAACGCGCTTTATAAATGGACATTTTGGATATATATATGGACGGAATTAATCGAACAAAAGGACCAATTGTGAGGTTTAAGGGACATATTGGAGTGCCAACAAAAGAAGCTTGTCAAAGGTAATGCATGTTTTATATTTTATTTCAGCTTTTTGTGTAGCGCCTGCAGGGTTGAAATATGAACTTGAACTCCTTTGTTTACTCCTTTGTTCACTGCTGGTGCTATCATCAGATAATAGCTTCTTATGCTTTCGTTGAAAAGCCTTTTCACAATCTGACATGTGTAGCTTTAATTGAGTATCTTACTTGTGTGATTTAATGAAAGTTCGAATTTTATAGTATTTTATTTGAATCTGGCGCTCTGCATTTTCCCTGGCAATTGGCCAGTTGAGACATTTGCGTCCCGCCTACCCCTAACTAGTTTTAACTGCCTTGATCAGGGGCAAAACGACATATTTTTTACCTTGTCAGCTTGGGGATTTTATCTTGCAACCTTTTGGTTACTAGTCCAACACTCTAACCACTAGGCTACCTGCCCGCCCAATAATGACCTTTTCTGTATATTTGGTCCAGCAGTAGGCTACACGTATAGCCTGTAGTGTATTTCTGCTTGATGAGCAAGATGATCGAGGCACTAAATTCAGCACCCACGGACAGCACTAACACTGTCAGCAGAAGCACGAGCTGTGCCTTCCCATAGCAATCTGCCAGAACAAACGGTGCCAATCGAACTAACGACCTGAGGGTTTGGCTGGTAACGATGCCAATTATCTACGGTACAACTGCAAAAAAAAAAAAAAAAGCTATTTTAACACGCCCTCTCGTGTACAAACCTCTGCTCTCCTCTTCCCCCTCCAGTGCAGACGGTGAGTTTGCCGTGACCCACATGACCAAGGCCCACCTGTTCTACAATGGGAAGGTGCGCTGGGTCCCCCCGGCCATCTATAAGTCCTCCTGCTCTATAGACGTTACCTTCTTCCCCTTCGACCAGCAAAACTGTAAGATGAAGTTTGGCTCTTGGACCTACGACAAGGCTAAAATCGACCTGGAACGCTTCGAGGTAGGGGATTGTATCAATCAAATCAAGCAAGCAATGTTGTAAATGTGTTGTACAAGATGTGAATGATGTGGATAACGTGTGAATGCACAGTGTTTATTTGTTAAACAGATCTTGAATCAGGCTAATGTATATGTTCTTGCTAACTCCATTGCTGTCAGAAGCTAGCTTTCCATCCAACTCGCGCCAGATTTTCATGTTAATATTCTAGAATCGGCATAAAGAAAACAATTTTCCACACCAGTGGTGTTTCCACCAAACTGACTTGTCTGTTAAAATCCATGCTTGATGATGTAGTGCCCCCAAAATGTACTTTTTCCATTTAAGTTTTCCAAGTGCCAAATAAAGTTCATTGTGTTTCCATCACATTTTATACGGACAACTTTGTCAACTCTGCTCTAGCCAACAGCTTGCAGATACAGTGCGGGTAGGCTGGTATACATGATGACATTATTATGGATAAGTGCAAGAACATTTTCATTTGTCAAATGGCAGTCAAGCATCGATCATCACTATTATTGTCACCACAATAAGACATTCAATACTTATTGGAAAGGAGCATCATAGATCACCTTGCACTTTCCCCACCCTGTGAAGTTCATCAAGCTCATCACCTTGCACTATCACCACCTTGTGAAATTGACCATAAATTATTTCATTTGTTGTCCAATAAACTGTATAATGTAGCAAAATGTATTTTTACGTGCAATAAGTCATCACGCACACACAGCCTTTTATCCGCAACAAGTCAATTTGATGGAAATAAATCTGGTGGAGAAAATGCGCAGATTTGCATGAAAATCTGTCGCCAATTGAATGGCAACGTGGCTAGTGTCAAGCCACACAGAGAGCAGAATCACACGTCTTGTGACGCCATATGAAGTCTTTATAGAGCAGGACGGTTGATCTCTATCCCCTAGAACACTGTGGATCTGAACAACTACTGGGAGAGTGGAGAGTGGGCCATCATCAACGCAGTGGGAACATACAACACCAAGAAGTACGACTGCTGTCATGAGATCTACCCTGATATCACCTACTTCTTCATCATCAGACGGCTGCCTCTCTTCTACACCATCAACCTGATTATCCCCTGTCTGCTCATCTCCTGTCTCACCGTCCTGGTCTTCTATCTCCCCTCAGGTAGATTCCTAGTCTTCTATCTCCCCTCAGGTAGGTCCTAGTCTTCTATCTCCCCTCAGGTAGGTCCTAGTCTCCCCTGAGGTAGGTCCTGGTCTTCTATCTCCCCTCAGGTAGGTCATAGTCTTCTATCTCCCCTCAGGTAGATTCCTAATCTTCTATCTCCCCTCAGGTAGGTCCTAATCTTCTATCTCCCCTCAGGTAGGTCCTAGTCTTCTATCTCCCCTCAGGTAGGTCCTAGTCTTCTATCTCCCCTCAGGTAGATTCCTAGTCCCCCCTCAGGTAGGTCCTAGTCTCCCATCTCCCCTCGGGTAGGTTCTAGTCTCCCCTCAGGTAGGTCCTAGTCTCCCATCTCCCCTCAGGTAGTTCTTAGTCTCCCCTCAGGTAGTTCCTAGTCTCCCCTCAGGTAGGTCCTAGTCTCCCATTTCCCCTCAGGTAGGTCCTAGTCTCCCCTCAGGTAGGTCCTAGTCTCCCCTCAGGTAGGTCCTAGTCTCCCCTCAGGTAGTTCCTAGTCTCCCCTCAGGTAGGTCCTAGTCTCCCATTTCCCCTCAGGTAGGTCCTAGTCTCCCCTCAGGTAGGTCCTAGTCTCATCTCAGGTAGTTCCTAGTCTCCCCTCAGGTAGGTCCTAGTCTCCCCTCAGGTAGGTCCTAGTCTCCCCTCAGGTAGGTCCTAGTCTCCCATCTCCCCTCAGGTAAGTAGATTAACAGAGAATGTCCGTAATGTTACCAGTGTTAAACGGCTGGCTAGAGGTGAAGCTAGTAGAGTTTCAATCGGTGACATCACTCACTCACTCAGAACTTGAGGTATTTGTTGTTTCCCTTTTTATTCTGCAAGAGCCACTGCTTTTTTGGAGCAATAACTAATGATGGGTTGTTGGTGACTGTTGTTCGATGTGTTCAGAGGGTCCCTGGTTCGAGCCCAGGTTTGGGCAAGAGAGACGGAAGCAATACGTTTTTCAATTTTTAGGTAACGTCCCCATCTAGTGGAGGTTTTGGAACATCACAGGTTGATACAACTGAAAATAGTCCAGATTTCACACACATATTGTATATATATATATATACATGTATATGTATATGTATATATATATATATATATATATATATATATATATATTTTTTTTTATGACATAAATTAAAACACAAAAATATATTTTGTCAACCAAACATGGCATAGTACATTTCTGCATCCATACTGCATGCAAGAAGAATAAAAAACGATATGTTCAAACGCAAAAACAAGATCCAAAACACTATGCCCTATCATAGATGAGCATCACCTGTAAAAACAAATTGTATATACTATTTCACTCCATCAATAAAGCTACAGACAGTTTAGATATAAGCCTTAGTCCTGCACTGGGAGAAGAGTAGGGGTCAAGGGGTCATTCCCCCAGGACCTGAATCTCAATACCAGAGGCTTCCTTTTAAGTTCTATACAGAGAACAAAAACAACAGCAAACACATCAGACAACATGACAGACCATTCTATAGAAAACCTTAAGGATGAAATAGTTGAAACAGGGTTTATATGGACAAGATGATTTATGTCAAAGGACTATTTATGACCTGATTCCATTTCAGTTGATCATTTTATTTGAATTGATTCCATTTCAGCTGATCATTTTATTTGAATTGATTCCATTTCAGTTGATCATTTTATTTGAATTGATTCCATTTCAGTTGATCTGAAGGACAGGATATGTGAATGTACTTTATGGTATGCTCCAATTGGCCTGTGGATGGATTGGTGCCCTCATCCATATCTGATTAGACATAGATCTATCAAGTCTTATAGATCTGTGAACATTGAAGGTGTGGAAGATAGGGACCTAAATGGAACTAAAAAGGAACCAATCCCTGTGATTCTCACCTGCTGGTGGGCGGTTCTTCCTGGTTTTTGTAAATAGTACCTATGGCAACCATGATGGTCAGTGCCACAACGACAACAATGTCGATGGACAACTGGACACTGTTAGTGGTTCCTGGATAATAGGACAGACAGTGATCAAACACAAACCGTCATGTATTAATACGCAGAAACTGTGTTTTAAGTGAGAAGTAGGGAAGGTCTGAAGCTGAACATGTAAAGGAAGGTTTGTACAGAGGATGATAACCACCAACAGTCTTTTATCCCTGTATAATGTTCCTGAGCTGAGAAAAACTTCCCCTCTGAACTTGATCCTTTCTAGTTGTGCATAAATGAAGACTTTTTGGTTGTTCAGACTAAATAATATGTTACCGAAGTGCACCTGGAGAAGTGGGATTTGGCATCACAGAGGGAGCAGGACTCGGGCCTGTTGGTCCCGTTAGAAAATGGGTGAATATCAGTGGTGGCTGGTGGCACTTAAAATTAGAAGACTGGCTCACAGTAATGGCTGGAACGGAATTAATGGAATGGTATCAAACACATTAAACATGTGGTTTCCATGGTGATACCATTCTATTCCAGTCATTATGATGAGCCTGTCCTCCCCTCACCACCCTTCTCTGGAATACAGACAACCAGCATGCAGTCAAAAGAAAAGCTCATTCAGTACTACTTGATGAAATGGTATCGTTATCTATGTGATAATGTCTAGCTGAAAATGTGGAGGTGAAGTCCATGAAGGTCTTCACTTCTCCCTGGTCCTCCGCCTGACAACTCCACTTCCAGTTGTTGTCCTTCCTCTGGAGAGTCGCAGTCAGAGTGAGGTCACAGTCAGAGTGAGGTCAGAGTGAGGTCAGAGTGAGGTCAGAGTGAGGTCAGAGTGAGGTCACAGTCAGAGTGAGGTCACAGTCAGAGTGAGGTCACAGTCAGAGTGAGGTCACAGTCAGAGTGAGGTCACAGTCAGAGTGAGGTCACAGTCAGAGTGAGGTCACAGTCAGAGTGATGTCACAGTCAGAGTGATGTCACAGTCAGAGTGAGGTCACAGTCAAAGTGATGTCAGAGTGAGGTCACAGTCAGAGTGAGGTCACAGTCAGAGTGAGGTCACAGTCAGAGTGAGGTCACAGTCAGAGTGATGTCACAGTCAGAGTGATGTCACAGTCAGAGTGAGGTCACAGTCAAAGTGATGTCAGAGTGAGGTCACAGTCAGAGTGAGGTCACAGTCAGAGTGAGGTCACAGTCAGAGTGATGTCACAGTCAGAGTGATGTCACAGTCAGTAGTGGTCTTTGTGAGCTGGTATCCAGAGTCTCCCTGTAGCTCAGTGACTGTCTCATCCACCCAGCTCAGAGTATCATATAAGAAACAGCTTCCAGTTCCAGCCCAGATGGTCTGAAAGCACCTTAAGGTCACTGGTCGATGAGGCCTTAGATCCCTGGGGGTGGGCAACGACACCAAGACAGAAAATAATATATTTTAACTTAACTGTTAAAGATACATAAAATACATATATTCAAGGATTATATGACTAAAAACCAATTGGTTTGAAACAGTGATATTCACTGGTAAGAAGATTCACATTCACAAAAGCAACCTCTCCATGTTGGGGTCCACCCCCTGATGAACATGTTGAGAGCAGTCAGACTCCACCCTCGGTGAAGGTATTGTAGACACTGGAATTATCCAGCATCCTCGGCTCTGACATGCTGAACATGTCGAGAGCAGTCAGACTCCACCCTCGGTGAAGGTATTGTAGACACTGGTATTATCCAGCATCCTCGGCTCTGACATGCTGAACATGTCGAGAGCAGTCAGTCTCTCAGCTCCTCTCTGAGGTTTCTGTTCTAACCTGTCCCTCCACGAACCAACTCAGTGATGGGCTTGTGGAGATCTCCAAAAACGGCATGCAAAAGGTAAAGGCAGTA
>NW_027009260.1:0-49617 GCF_036934945.1 Oncorhynchus masou masou | reverse complement strand
AGAGGTAACACACAGGAGGACATTTTTTTCTGTCAATATTATTTAATTTAGAATGTCTAGCCAAATGTAAAATGTTCCTTATAATTGAATAGTTAGGTCTGCTCTATACCAAATTAGCTACTGAGTGCCTTCTCTGTTTCCCTCCTGGTAGTTTGGTGGATGGGTCTACCAGCTCTCTGTAACCTAGAGGGCAACCAGTGGGTCCATCTCCTCTATACCATGTTTCTTGACGAATGACATTGTCTGTATTTCTGATTTCTTTGGGGAAGTCCAGGTTCCTGCTCTTTAGGCCAAAGGCAGATGACCTCAGGCCTTATATGTTCCAGGATGAGATAGTGAAAGCTTTGTGTTCTATAAAGTGTCCAATGTTGTGAGTCGTTTGGTTTGGCCTCAGTCTAGTAAGTATGAGCAGATTAAATCAAATCACATTTATTTGTAAAGCCCTTCTTACATCAGCTGATATCTCAAAGTGCTGTACAGTGGCCAGTCCTCTTCTGGCTGTGCCGGGTGGAGATTTTAACAGAACATGGCCAAGATGTTCAAATGTTCATAGATGACCAGCTGTGTCAAATAATAATAATCACAGTGGTTGTCTAGGGTGCAACAGGTCAGCACCTCAGGAGTAAATGTCAGTTGGCTTTTAATAGCCAATCATTGAGAGTATCTCTACCACTCTGCTGTCTCTAGAGAGTTGAAAACAGCAGGTCTGGGACAGGTAGCAAGTCAGGTGAACAGGTCAGGTTTCCATAGCCGCAGGCAGAACAGTTGAAATTGGAGCAGCAGCATGGCCAGGTGGACTGGGGACAGCAAGGAGTCATCAGGCCAGGTAGTCCTGAGGCATGGTCCTAGGGCTCAGGTCCTCCGAGAGAGAATTAGAGAGAGCATACTTAAATTCACACAGGACACCGGATAACACAGGAGAAATACTCCAGACATAACAGACTGAACTTAGCCCCGACACATAAACTACTGCAGAATAAATACAGGAGGCTGAGACAGGAGGGGTCGGGAGACACTGTGGCCCCATCCGACGATAACCCCGGACAGGGCCAAACAGGCAGGATATAATCCCACCCACTTTGCCAAAGCACAGCCCCACACCACTAGAGGGATATTTTCAACCACCAACTTACCATCCTGAGACAAGGCCGAGTAGAGCCCACAAAGATCTCCGCCACGGCACAACCCATAGGGGGGGCACCAACCCAGACAGGAAGATCACGTCAGTTACGTCAAGTGACGCACCCCTCCTAGGGACGGCATGGAAGAGCACCAGTAAGCCAGTGACTCAGCCTCTGTAATAGGGTTAGAGGCAGAGAATCCCAGTAGAGAGGGGAACCAGCCAGGCAGAGACAGCAAGGGCGGTTCGTTGCTCCAGTGCCTTTCCGTTCACCTTCCCACTCCTGGGCCAGACTACACTCAATCATAGGACCCACTGAAGAGATGGGTCTTCAATAAAGACTTAAAGTTGAGACCGAGTTTGCGTCTCTCACATGGGTAGGCAGACCATTCCATAAAAATGTAGCTCTATAGGAGAAAGCCCAGTCTCCAGTTGTTTGCTTAGAAATTCTAGGGACAAGTAGGGGACCTGCGTCTTGTGACCGTAGCGTATGTGTAGGTATGTACGGCAGGACTAAATTGGAAAGAAAGGTAAGAACAAGCCCATGTAATGCTTTGTAATTTAACAGTAAAACCTTGAAATCAGCCCTTGCCTTAACAGGAAGCCAGTGTAGAGAGGCTAGCACTGGAGTAATATGATCACATTTTTGGTTCTAGTGAAGATTCTAGCAGCCATATTGAGCACTAACTGAAGTTTATTTAGTGCTTTGTCCTGGCACTAAGGCCTAGAAGCACGAGGACAGATGCAGAGCCTTGGTCTGACGCCATTAAAAGGTAATTTACCACCTTCACAAGTGCCGTCTCAGTGCTATGATGGGGTCTAAAACCAGACTGAAGCATTTCATATACATTGTTTGTTTTCAGGGAGGCAGTGAGTTGCTGCCAACAACTTTTTCTAAAATTTTTGAGAGGAATGGAAGATTTGAGATAGGCCAATAGTTATTTTATATTTTCTGGGTAAAGGTTTGGCTTTTTCAAGAGAGGCTTTATTGCTGCCACTTTTAGTGAGTTTGGTTCACATCCGGTGGATAGAGAGCTGTTTATTATGTTCAACATAGGAGGGCCAAGCATAGGAAGCAGCTCTTTCAGTAGTTTAGTTGGAATAGGGTCCAGTATGCAGCTTGAAGGTTTAGAGGCCATGATTATTTTCATCATTGTGTCAAGAGATGTAGTACTAAAACACTTGAGTGTCTCCCTCGGTCCTAGGTCCTGGCAGAGTTGTGCAGACTCAGGACAACTGAGCTTTGGAGGAAAATGCAGATTTAAAGAGGAGTATGTAATTTGCTTTCTAATGATCATGATATTTTCCTCAAAGAAGTTCATGAATTTATCACTGCTGAAGTGAAAGCCATCCTCTCTTGGGGAATGCTGCTTTTCAGTTAGATTTGCGATAGTATCAATTTTTTGTGGAGTTGTTCTTAATTTCCTCAATTAAGTTAGAAAATAGGATGATCGAGCAGCAGTAAGGGCTCTTCGATACTGCACAGTACTGTCTTTCCAAGCTAGTCGGATGACTTGCAGTTTGGTGGAGCAACAGTAAGGGCTCTTCGATACTGCACAGTACTGTCTTTCCAAGTCGGATGACTTGCAGTTTGGATGAGGGCTTGCAGTACTGTTTTCCAAGCTAGTCAGATGACTTGCAGTTTGGTGGAGCAACAGTGAGGGCTCTTCGATACTACACAGTACTGTCTTTCCAAAGCTGACTTGTCAGAAGGGCTCTTCGACTTACTGTCTTTCCAAGCTAGTCGGATGACTTGCAGTTTGGTGGAGCAACAGTGAGGGCACTTTGATACTGCACAGTATTGTCTTTCCAAAGCTAGTCAGATGACTTGCAGTTTGGTGGAGCAGCAGTGAGGGCATTTGCACAGTACTGTCCTTCCAAAGCTTTGACTTGCAGTTTGGTGTGGCACCATTTCCGTTCCAATTTTCTGCTTCAGAGCTCAGAGCCTGCTTGTCAGTAACAAGAACATTTGTTTGGAGAGGCCCGCAGATCTGGGAGAGTGTCTTGCTGGTCTGGGCGGGGTGTCTGTTGATCTGTTGCTCCTGTGTGAGGTGTTGGGGCAGTGGTTAAGGGCAACGTCCTTTATGGTCCTGGCGAAGGTGGGCACTGTTGCCTTGTAGAGCTGGACCTGGTCGTAAAGGCTGTTCAAGTCCAGGGTGGAGTGGTGGGCCGGGTAAACATTTTGTTTTGAGGCACAGTTACGGAAATTCTTGTGTTTACCCACTGTATGGTAGCAGGGTGGAAGTATTTTTGTGGTAGCAAGGTGGAGATATCCGCTTTGGGGAAAGTTTTGCGTTGGGGAAAGTAGAAGAAGCTTTTTCAATCACTCCCTAGGGTGCTGTGGCCACCCTTTCCTTCTGTGCTCTCAGGTCGTTTGTGCCTGTTTGTATTATTATGTGGCTGGGTGTCCCTAGTTGATCCTCAGACAGAAGGTCTAGGGTGCTCTGGGTGTTCGGACACCAGAGTTTAGAGTGTGTAATTGGGAAAAAGTGTATTTTCTTGTATATATTTCTTGTCCATAAGGAGTGCGGTGGCTTGTGATGTCCTCAGTGGGTGTGGGGGGGTTCGCAGGAGGGCTATCAGGGGGGCTGACAGTAGGGGTGCTCAGAGGGGGTGGGATTCCCTGGGCTTGGGGTTCTTCATTTATCTGTCCTGCTGTGATGTCGAGGCTATGGTCAGGGTCTGGGGTGGACTGTTCTGCTGGCTCTCTGCGGGGGTGGCCACCTTCTCCACCAGCGCTCTCACCGTCTCCTCTAGGGCTCTTTTCTTCTCTTTCTCTTGCCTTCTTCCCGCTCCTGCTCTTTCTCCTGTTGAAGATGTCTTTCCACAGTCCAGAATGCAGACATGTCCATGTCCTGGGAAATGTTCTTGTTACTTACAACCTCATGCTAATCACATGAGCCTATGTTAGCTCAACCATCAACCAGAGGGGATACCGATCCTGAATTAAGGAAGAGTTCTGGTCTGTCTCGCTTGGGGTGGGAGAGCCTTTTCTCCTGCTACCCTCACTCTTTGATTCTGTGAAATCCAACTGAAACTGTTTGGGGTTGCTATGTACCAATACTGTTCCAAACTGGTACAGGTTGACATTGGCTGACTCAGAGTCCTCGTTGTCTAGTATCCTGAGGTTACACCCATCGTTAAACCCCTCCATTAACAGAGGTGTAGTGTGTTAATATAGCACTGTGCCATGCCAGGGGATGGTCTGTGTGGAAGATGAAGTTGCTTACATTCCCATTTTTGTAGACATCAGCAGAAGGTGTCTCTTGATTGTCCATGAGGAGCTTCATTTTGTACTCTTTCCATGCCTTCTCATTTTTAGGGGTACCTTATTGTGATGTCCTATAGCACAGAGGAAAGCCATGGAGCCAGGGTCCTCAAAGTCCTCTGTATTTGGGTGAGGGAGGCTTTGAACCTCTCCTGCCATTGTTGGGCTCAAGGGCTTTGACACCTTTCACTTCACACCTCAGTGCTAACTGAAGTTGCAACCAGATCTGTTCTGTCCTAGAAAGCTTGGTAGGCTTAACTTAGCATTCAGTCCTTATAAAGTAAAATAGATTCTTGTAATTTCGTTTTTTTTAAATCTTGGCTTTAAAAGTAGCTTCAGACAAAACATTACTCATTCAGACCCAGGTTGGATGGTATTTTCAGGTTTCTGTTGTGCTTCTTTTGGTGGTCTTTGGTTTGCCAGAGCATTTGCTGTATATGCCTTGGGAATAAGAATCTTTAGTAGTAGGAATCCTTCCTGGTCATTTTGTCCAAAATCAGGTTGTAGATTTGGAGTTTGATTTGGAGTGAAGGTTATGTTGTGGAGGGCAGTATCCTGTATGTCCTGGTGACATAGTGTTGTGGAGGGTAGCATCCTGTATATGTCCTGGTGACATAGTGTTGTGGAGGGTAGTATCTTGTATATGTCCTGGTGACATAGTGAAGGTTATGTTGTGGAGGGTAGTATCCTGTATATGTCCTGGTGACATAGTGTTGTGAGGGTAGCATCCTGATATGTCCTGGTGACATAGTGTTGTAAGGTATCCTGTATGTCCTGTGACATAGTGTTGTAGGGTAGTATCCTGTATATGTCCTGGTGACATAGTGTTGTAGAGGGTAGTATCCTGTATATGTCCTGGTGACATAGTGAAGGTTATGTTGTGGAGGGTAGTATCCTGTATATGTCCTGGTGACATAGTGTTGTGAAGTAGTATCCTGTATATGTCCTGGTGACATAGTGTTGTAGAGGGTAGTATCCTGTATATGTCCTGGTGACATAGTGAAGGTTATGTTGTGGAGGGTAGTATCCTGTATATGTCCTTGTGGATCAATCCAAGTTTATCCAACTCTAAATGTATATTTTTCAGGAGCTCATCTGCTCATGACCTCTCTCTCTATCTCACTGCGCTGCATATTACCTTAGAGGCTAATGAAAAACAGTAGGCCCAGTATATCTGTGTAAGTAAAGCTGAGATGCTATCTTCCTCTCCCTCTATCTGTATTAATTCAGGTTCCAAAACAACACCTGTGATTAAACACAGTGCTAGTGACCAAGTCCTTGGTTGGTTCCAGGAGAATAATATGGCAGCCTATCTACCTTTATCTGTCGCCAGGCCTTATTCAATCTGCTAAGTTCTGAACGTAAACGGGAATGAATGGCAGCTGTGTAATAGACTGTACATGGAGTACCTGATATTAAAATGTGCAAATATCATTTTACCAAACAGGAGTAAAATAATATTTGATGTCCTGATGAGCTGAAGATCAGCCACTAAAAGGCAGCATTGTGTTAAATGATGTTCCTTTCTAGATGAATCAGCCCATTAGATTGTGATTGTGCTCATATTGCACACTGAGTCTCTCTATATCACCATGGGCAGCTCATTAAGAGACAACCCTGTACAGCCTCAGGCCCAGTCTCAGACTAGGATCTTTCCAGAAGCTACTGCATCTTGTTAATTAAACTCAGTCTCAGACCAGAACCTGGCCATAATCTACTGCAGCCTGTTAATTAAACTCAGTCTCAGACCAGTGTAGGCTATGGGAAATAGGGGGTGGAAGGGGATACAGGTAGTGGAAGTGGGTGGAAGGCAGATATAGATAAGGAAGTGGGTGGAAGGTGGATACAGGGGGTGGAAGTTTGATATAGTGGATGGAAAGGGTATACAGGAGGATACAGGGGGTGGAAGGGGATGGAAGGGGAAGGAATTGGGATACAGCGGGTGGAAGTGGGATACAGGAGGATAAAGCGGGTTAAAAGGGGAGGAGGGTTGATACAGGGATTGGAAGGGGATGGAAGCAAGATACAGGGTTTGGAGAGGGGTGGAAGGGGAGATACAGTGCCTTGCGAAAGTATTCGGCCCCCTTGAACTTTGCGACCTTTTGCCACATTTCAGGCTTCAAACAAAGATATAAAACTGTATTTTTTTGTGAAGAATCAACAACAAGTGGGACACAATCATGAAGTGGACCGACATTTATTGGATATTTCAAACTTTTTTAACAATTCAAAATCTGAAAAATTGGGCGTGCAAAATTATTCAGCCCCTTTAAGTTAATACTTTGTAGCGCCACCTTTTGCTGCGATTACAGCTGTAAGTTGCTTGGGGTATGTCTCTGTCAGCTTTGCACATCGAGAGACTGACATTTTTCCCATTCCTCCTTGCAAAACAGCTCGAGCTCAGTGAGGTTGGATGGAGAGCATTTGTGAACAGCAGTTTTCAGTTCTTCCCACAGATTCTCAATTGTATTCAGGTCTGGACTTTGACTTGGCCATTCTAACACCTGGATATGTTTATTTTTGAACCATTCCATTGTAGATTTTGCTTTATGTTTTGGATCATTGTCTTGTTGGAAGACAAATCTCCGTCCCAGTCTCAGGTCTTTTGCAGACTCCATCAGGGTTTCTTCCAGAATGGTCCTGTTATTTGGCTACATCCATCTTCCCTATAATTTTAACCATCTTCCCTGTCCCTGCTGAAGAAAAGCAGGCCCAAACCATGATGCTGCCACCACCATGTTTGACAGTGGGGATGGTGTGTTCACGGTGATGAGATGTGTTGCTTTTACGCCAAACATAACGTTTTGCATTGTTGCCAAAAAGTTCAATTTTGGTTTCATCTGACCAGAGCACCTTCTTCCACATTTTTGGTTTGTCTCCCAGGTGGCTTGTGGCAAACTTTAAACAACACTTTTTATGGATATCTTTAAGAAATGGCTTTCTTCTTGCCACTCTTTCATAAAGGACAGATTTGTGCAATATACGACTGATTGTTGTCCTATGGACAGAGTCTCCCACCTCAGCTGTAGATCTCTGCAGTTCATCCAGAGTGATCATGGGCCTCTTGGCTGCATCTCTGATCAGTCTTCACCTTGTATGAGCTGAAAGTTTAGAGGGACGGCCAGGTCTTGGTAGATTTGCAGTGGTCTGATACTCCTTCCATTTCAATGTTATCGCTTGCACAGTGCTCCTTGGGATGTTTAAAGCTTGGGAAATCTTTTTGTATCCAAATCCGGCTTTAAACTTCTTCACAACATTATCTCGGACCTGCCTGGTGTGTTCCTTGTTCTTCATGATGCTCTCTGCGCTTTTAACGGACCTCTGAGACTATCACAGTGCAGGTGCATTTATACGGAGACTTGATTACACACAGGTGGATTGTATTTATCATCATTAGTCACTTAGGTCAACATTGGATCATTCAGAGATCCTCACTGAACTTCTGGAGAGTGTTTGCTGCACTGAAAGTAAAGGGGCTGAATAATTTTGCACGCCCAATTTTTCAGTTTTTGATTTGTTAAGAAAGTTTGAAATATCCAATAAATGTCCTTCCACTTCATGATTGTGTCCCACTTGTTGATTCTTCACAAAAAAATACAGTTTTATATCTTTATGTTTGAAGCCTGAAATGTGGCAAAAGGTCGCAAAGTTCAAGGGGGCCGAAGACTTTCGCAAGGCACTGTACATGTTGTGGAAGGGGGATAGAGCGGGTGGAGGCGTTGGAAAGGAGATACAGGGGTGGAAAGGGGTAGAATGGGGATACTAGGGGTGGAAAGGGGTAGAAGGGGTGGAAAGGGGTAGAATGGGGATACCAGGGGTGGAAAGGGGTAGAAGGGGGATACTAGGGGAGGAAAGGGGTAGAATGGGGATACTCGGGGAGGAAAGGGGTAGAATGGGGATACTAGGGGTGGAAAGGGGTAGAATGGGGATACTAGGGGAGGAAAGGGGTAGAATGGGGATACTAGGGGTGGAAAGGGGTAGAATGGGAATACTAGGGGTGGAAAGGGGTAGAAGGGGGATACAAGGGGTGGAAAGGGGTAGAAGGGGGATACAAGGGGTGGAAAGGGGTAGAAGGGGGATACAAGGGGTGGAAAGGGGTAGAAGGGGGATACAATGGGTGGAAAGGGGTAGAAGGGGGATACAAGGGGTGGAAAGGGGTAGAAGGGGGATACAAGGGGTGGAAAGGGGTAGAATGGGGATACAAGGGGTGGAAAGGGGTAGAATGGGGATACTCGGGGAGGAAAGGGGTAGAATGGGGATTCTAGGGGTGGAAAGGGGTAGAATGGGAATACTAGGGGTGGAAAGGGGAAGAAGGGGGATACAAGGGGTGGAAAGGGGTAGAATGGGGATACTAGGGGTGGAAAGGGGTACAAGGGGTGGAAAGGGGTAGAATGGGGATACTAGGGGTGGAAAGGGGTAGAATGGGAATACTAGGGGTGGAAAGGGGTAGAAGGGGGATACAAGGGGTGGAACGGGGTAGAAGGGGGATACAAGGGGTGGAAAGGGGTAGAATGGGGATACTAGGGGAGGAAAGGGGTAGAATGGGGATACTAGGGGTGGAAAGGGGTAGAATGGGGATACTAGGGGTGGAAAGGGGTAGAATGGGGATACTAGGGGTGGAAAGGGGTAGAATGGGGATTCTAGGGGTGGAAAGGGGTAGAATGGGAATACTAGGGGTGGAAAGGGGAAGAAGGGGGATACAAGGGGTGGAAAGGGGTAGAATGGGGGGCGCTCCGCACTGCTAAAGCTAACTCTCTCTCCTCTGCTCTCATCCTTCTAGACCTATCGGCTGCCTTCGATACTGTGAACCATCAGATCCTCCTCTCCACCCTCTCCGAGTTGGGCATCTCCGGCGCGGCCCACGCTTGGATTGCGTCCTACCTGACAGGTCGCTCCTACCAGGTGGCGTGGAACGCGCTCTCACCACTGGTGTCCCCCAGGGCTCTGTTCTAGGCCCTCTCCTATTCTCGCTATACACCAAGTCACTTGGCTCTGTCATAACCTCACATGGTCTCTCCTATCATTGCTATGCAGACGACACACAATTAATCTTCTCCTTTCCCCCTTCTGATGACCAGGTGGCGAAATCTCTGCATGTCTGGCAGACATATCAGTGTGGATGACGGATCACCACCTCAAGCTGAACCTCGGCAAGACGGAGCTGCTCTTCCTCCCGGGGAAGGACTGCCTGTTCCATGATCTCGCCATCACGGTTGACAACTCCATTGTGTCCTCCTCCCAGAGCGCTAAGAACCTTGGCGTGATCCTGGACAACACCCTGTCGTTCTCAACCAACATCATGGCGGTGGCCCGTTCCTGTAGGTTCATGCTCTACAACATCCGGGGATGCCTCACCCAGGAAGGGCGCAGGTCCTAATCCAGGCACTTGTCATCTCCCGACTGGATTACTGCAACTCGCTGTTGGCTGGGCTCCCTATTAAACCCCTACAACTCATCCAGAACGGGCCCGTCTGGTGTTCAACCTTCCCAAGTTCTCTCAACCCCGCTCCTCCGCTCTCTCCACTGGCTTCCAGTTGGCTCGCATCCGCTACAAGACCATGGTGCTTGCCTACGGAGCTGTGAGGGGAACGGCAGTACCTCCAGGCTCTGATCAGGCCCTACACCCAAGCAAGGGCACTGCGTTCATCCTCCTCTGGCCTGCTCGCCTCCCTACCATTGAGGAAGTACAGTTCCCGCTCAGCCCAGTCAAAACTGTTCGCTGCTCTGGCCCCCAATGGTGGAACAAACTCCCTCACGACGCCAGGACAGCGGAGTCAATCACCACCTTCCGGAGACACCTGAAACCCCACCTCTTCAAGGAATACCTAGGATAGGATAAGTAATCCTTCTCACCCCCCCCTTAATGACTTAGATGCACTATTGTAAAGTGGCTGTTCCACTGGATGTCAGAAGGTGAATTCACCAATTTGTAAGGCTCTGATAAGAGCGTCTGCTAAATGACTTAAATGTAATGTAAATGTAAGGGGTGGAAAGGGGTAAAAGGGGGATAAAAGGGGTGGAAAGGGGTAGAATGGGGATACTAGGGGTGGAAAGGGGTACAAGGGGTGGAAAGGGGTAGAATGGGGATACTAGGGGTGGAAAGGGGTAGAATGGGAATACTAGGGGTGGAAAGGGGTAGAAGGGGGATACAAGGGGTGGAACGGGGTAGAAGGGGGATACAAGGGGTGGAAAGGGGTAGAATGGGGATACTAGGGGTGGAAAGGGGTAGAATGGGGATACTAGGGGTGGAAAGGGGTAGAATGGGGATTCTAGGGGAGGAAAGGGGTAGAATGGGGATACTAGGGGTGGAAAGGGGTAGAATGGGGATACTAGGGGTGGAAAGGGGTAGAATGGGGATACTAGGGGTGGAAAGGGGTAGAATGGGGATTCTAGGGGTGGAAAGGGGTAGAATGGGGATACTAGGGGTGGAAAGGGGTAGAATGGGGATACAAGGGGTGGAAAGGGGTAGAATGGGGATACTAGGGGTGGAAAGGGGTAGAATGGGGATACTAGGGGGGGAAAGGGGTAGAATGGGGATACCAGGGGTGGAAAGGGGTAAAAGGGAGATACAAGGGGTGGAAAGGGGTAAAGGGGGATACAAGGGGTGGAAAGGGGTAGAATGGGGATACCAGGGGTGGAAAGGGGTAAAAGGGGGATACAAGGGGTGGAAAGGGGTATAAGAGGGGCACAGGGGGTGAAAGGGGATGGAAAGGGATACAGCCTTGGAATGGGGATTACAGGAGGATACAGGGAGACGAAGGGGGATGCAGGTGGTGGAACATAATGGAAGGGGTATAGAGGAGGTGGAAGGGGGAAACAGGTGGTGGAACATAATGGAAGGGGTATAGAGGAGGTGGAAGGGGGATACAGGTGGTGGAACATAATGGAAGGGGTATAGAGGAGGTGGAAGGGGGATGCAGGTGGTGGAACATAATGGAAGGGGTATAGAGGAGGTGGAAGGGGGATACAGGTGGTGGAACATAATGGAAGGGGTATAGAGGAGGTGGAAGGGGGATGCAGGTGGTGGAACATAATGGAAGGGGTATAGAGGAGGTGGAAGGGGGATACAGGTGGTGGAAGGGGGATACAGGTGGTGGAACATAATGGAAGGGGTATAGAAGAGGTGGAAGGGGGATACAGGAGGTGGAAGGGGAATACAGGTGGTGGAACATAGTGGAAGGGGTATAGAGGAGGTGGAAGGGGGATACAGGAGGTGGAAGGGGAATACAGGTGGTGGAACATAGTGGAAGGGGTATAGAGGAGGTGGAAGGGGTATAGAGGAGGTGGAAGGGGGATACAGGTGGTGGAACATAACGGAAGGGGTATAGAGGAGGTGGAAGGGGGATACAGGTGGTGGAACATAATGGAAGGGGTATAGAGGAGGTGGAAGGGGGATACAGGTGGTGGAACATAATGGAAGGGGTATAGAGGAGGTGGAAGGGGGAAACAGGGGTTACAGGGGGAAGGGGGACATGGAACATAATGGAAGGGGTATAGAGGAGGTGGAAGGGGGATACAGGTGGTGGAAGGGGGATACAGGTGGTGGAACATAATGGAAGGGGTATAGAAGAGGTGGAAGGGGGATACAGGAGGTGGAAGGGGAATACAGGTGGTGGAACATAGTGGAAGGGGTGGGAAAGGGGTATAGAGGAGGAGGAAGGGGGATACAGGTGGTGGAACATAATGGAAGGGTTATAGAGGAGGTGGAAGGGGGATACAGGTGGTGGAACATAACGGAAGGGGTATAGAGGAGGTGGAAGGGGGATACAGGTGGTGGAACATAATGGAAGGGGTATAGAGGAGGTGGAAGAGGGATACAGGAGGTGGAAGGGGGATACAGGTGGTGGAACATAATGGAAGGGGTATAGAGGAGGTGGAAGGGGGATACAGGTGGTGGAACATAATGGAAGGGGTATAGAGGAGGTGGAAGGGGGATACAGGTGGTGGAACATAATGGAAGGGGTATAGAGGAGGTGGAAGGGGGATACAGCGGGTTACAGGGGGAGGAAGGGGGAAACAGGTGGTGGAACATAATGGAAGGGGTATAGAGGAGGTGGAAAGGGGATACAGGTGGTGGAACATAATTGAAGTGGTATAGAGGAGGTGGAAGGGGGATACAGGTGGGGGAACATAATGGAAGGGGTATAGAGGAGGTGGAAGGGGGATAGAGGTGGTGGAACATAATGGAAGGGGTATAGAGGAGGTGGAAGGGGGATACAGGTGGTGGAACATAATGGAAGGGGTATAGAGGAGGTGGAAGGGGGATACAGGAGGGGGAACATAATGGAAGGGGTATAGAGGAGGTGGAAGGGGGATACAGGAGGTGGAAGGGGGATACAGGTGGTGGAACATAATGGAAGGGGTATAGAGGAGGTGGAAGGGGGATACAGGTGGGGGAACATAATGGAAGGGGTATAGAGGATGTGGAAGGGGGATACAATAGGTGGAAGGGGGATACAGGTGGTGGAACATAATGGAAGGGGTATAGAGGAGGTGGAAAGGGTATAGAGGAGGTGGAAGGGGTATAGAGGAGGTGGAAGGGGGATACAGGTGGTGGAACATAATGGAAGGGGTATAGAGGAGGTGGAAGGGGTATACAGGTGGTGGAACATAATGGAAGGGGTATAGAGGAGGTGGAAGGTGGATACAGGTGGTGGAACATAATGGAAGGGGTATAGAGGAGGTGGAAGGGGGAAACAGGTGGTGGAACATAATGGAAGGGGTATAGAGGAGGTGGAAGGGGGAAACAGGTGGTGGAACATAATGGAAGGGGTATAGAGGAGGTGGAAGGGGGATACGGCAGGTTACAGGGGGAGGAAGGGGGATACAGGTGGTGGAACATAATGGAAGGGGTATAGAGGAGGTGGAAGGGGGATACAGGTGGTGGAACATAATGGAAGGGGTATAGAGGAGGTGGAAGGGGGATACAGGTGGTGGAACATAATGGAAGGGGTATAGAGGAGGTGGAAGGGGGATACAGGTGGTGGAACATAATGGAAGGGGTATAGAGGAGGTGGAAGGGGGATACAGGTGGTGGAACATAATGGAAGAGGTATAGAGGAGGTGGAAGGGGGATACAGGTGGTGGAACATAATGGAAGGGGTATAGAGGAGGTGGAAGGGGGATACAGGTTGTGGAACATAATGGAAGGGGTATAGGGGAGGTGGAAGGGGGATACAGGAGGTGGAAGGGGGATACAGATGGTGGAACATAATGGAAGGGGTATAGAGGAGGTGGAAGGGGGATACAGGTGGTGGAACATAATGGAAGGGGTATAGAGGAGGTGGAAGGGGGATACAGGAGGTGGAAGGGGGATACAGGTGGTGGAACATAATGGAAGGGGTATAGAGGAGGTGGAAGGGGGATAGAGGAGGTGGAAGGGGGATACAGGTTTTGGAACATAATGGAAGTGGTATAGAGGAGGTGGAAGGGGGATACAGGTGGTGGAACATAATGGAAGGGGTATAGAGGAGCTGGAAGGGGGAAACAGTTGGTGGAACATAATGGAAGGGGTATAGAGGAGGTGGAAGGGGGATACAGGTGGTGGAACATAATGGAAGGGGTATAGAGGAGGTGGAAGGGGGATGCAGGTGGTGGAACATAATGGAAGGGGTATAGAGGAGCTGGAAGGGGGAAACAGTTGGTGGAACATAATGGAAGGGGTATAGAGGAGGTGGAAGGGGGATACAGGTGGTGGAACATAATGGAAGGGGTATAGAGGAGGTGGAAGGGGGATGCAGGTGGTGGAACATAATGGAAGGGGTATAGAGGAGGTGGAAGGGGGATACAGGTGGTGGAACATAATGGAAGGGGTATAGAGGAGGTGGAAGGGGGATGCAGGTGGTGGAACATAATGGAAGGGGTATAGAGGAGGTGGAAGGGGGATACAGGTGGTGGAAGGGGGATACAGGTGGTGGAACATAATGGAAGGGGTATAGAAGAGGTGGAAGGGGGATACAGGAGGTGGAAGGGGAATACAGGTGGTGGAACATAGTGGAAGGGGTATAGAGGAGGTGGAAGGGGGATACAGGAGGTGGAAGGGGAATACAGGTGGTGGAACATAGTGGAAGGGGTATAGAGGAGGTGGAAGGGGTATAGAGGAGGTGGAAGGGGATACAGGTGGTGGAACATAACGGAAGGGGTATAGAGGAGGTGGAAGGGGGATACAGGTGGTGGAACATAATGGAAGGGGTATAGAGGAGGTGGAAGGGGGATACAGGTGGTGGAACATAATGGAAGGGGTATAGAGGAGGTGGAAGGGGGAAACAGCGGGTTACAGGGGGAGGAAGGGGGAAACAGGTGGTGGAACATAATGGAAGGGGTATAGAGGAGGTGGAAGGGGGATACAGGTGGTGGAAGGGGGATACAGGTGGTGGAACATAATGGAAGGGGTATAGAAGAGGTGGAAGGGGGATACAGGAGGTGGAAGGGGAATACAGGTGGTGGAACATAGTGGAAGGGGTATAGAGGAGGTGGTAGGGGTATAGAGGAGGAGGAAGGGGGATACAGGTGGTGGAACATAATGGAAGGGTTATAGAGAGGTGGAAGGGGGATACAGGTGGTGGAACATAACGGAAGGGGTATAGAGGAGGTGGAAGGGGGATACAGGTGGTGGAACATAATGGAAGGGGTATAGAGGAGGTGGAAGAGGGATACAGGAGGTGGAAGGGGGATACAGGTGGTGGAACATAATGGAAGGGGTATAGAGGAGGTGGAAGGGGGATACAGGTGGTGGAACATAATGGAAGGGGTATAGAGGAGGTGGAAGGGGGATACAGGTGGTGGAACATAATGGAAGGGGTATAGAGGAGGTGGAAGGGGGATACAGCGGGTTACAGGTGGAGGAAGGGGGAAACAGGTGGTGGAACATATTGGAAGGGGTATAGAGGAGGTGGAAAGGGGATACAGGTGGTGGAACATAATTGAAGAGGTATAGAGGAGGTGGAAGGGGGATACAGGTGGGGGAACATAATGGAAGGGGTATAGAGGAGGTGGAAGGGGGATAGAGGTGGTGGAACATAATGGAAGGGGTATAGAGGAGGTGGAAGGGGGATACAGGTGGTGGAACATAATGGAAGGGGTATAGAGGAGGTGGAAGGGGGATACAGGTGGGGGAACATAATGGAAGGGGTATAGAGGAGGTGGAAGGGGGATACAGGAGGTGGAAGGGGGATACAGGTGGTGGAACATAATGGAAGGGGTATAGAGGAGGTGGAAGGGGGATAGAGGAGGTGGAAGGGGGATACAGGTTTTGGAACATAATGGAAGTGGTATAGAGGAGGTGGAAGGGGGATACAGGTGGTGGAACATAATGGAAGGGGTATAGAGGAGCTGGAAGGGGAACATAATGGAAGGGGTATAGAGGAGGTGGAAGGGGGATACAGGTGGTGGAACATAATGGAAGGGGTATAGAGGAGGTGGAAGGGGGATACAGGTGGTGGAACATAATGGAAGGGGTATAGAGGAGGTGGAAGGGGGGTACAGGAGGTGGAAGGGGGATAAAGGTGGTGGAACATAATGGAAGGGGTATAGAGGAGGTGGAAGGGGTATAGAGGAGGTGGAAGGGGTATAGAGGAGTTGGAAGGGGGATACAGGTGGTGGAACATAATGGAAGTGGTATAGAGGAGGTGGAAGGGGGATACAGGTGGTGGAACATAATGGAAGGGGTATAGAGGAGGTGGAAGGGGTATAGAGGAGGTGGAAGGGGGATACAGGTGGTGGAACATAATGGAAGTGGTATAGAGGAGGTGGAAGGGGGATACTGGTGGTGGAACATAATGGAAGGGGTATAGAGGAGGTGGAAGGGGGATACAGGTGGTGGAACATAATGGAAGGGGTATAGAGGAGGTGGAAGGGGGGTACAGGAGGTGGAAGGGGGATAAAGGTGGTGGAACATAATGGAAGGGGTATAGAGGAGGTGGAAGGGGTATAGAGGAGGTGGAAGGGGTATAGAGGAGTAGGAAGGGGGATACAGGTGGTGGAACATAATGGAAGTGGTATAGAGGAGGTGGAAGGGGGATACAGGTGGTGGAACATAATGGAAGGGGTATAGAGGAGTTGGAAGGGGGACACTGGTGGTGGAACATAATGGAAGGGGTATAGAGGAGGTGGAAGGGGGATACAGGTGGAGGAACATAATGGAAGGGGTATAGAGGAGGTGGAAGGGGGATACAGGTGGTGGAAAATAATGGAAGGGGTATAGAGGAGGTGGAAGGGGGATACAGGTGGTGGAACATAGTGGAAAGGGTATAGAGGAGGTGGAAGGGGGATACAGGTGGTGGAACATAATGGAAGGGGTATAGAGGAGGTGGAAGGGGGATACAGCGGGTGGAAGGGGGATACAGTTGGTGGAACATAATGGAAGGGGTATAGAGGAGGTGGAAGGGGGATAGAGGTGGTGGAACATAATGGAAGGGGTATAGAGGAGGTGGAAGGGGATACAGGTGGTGGAACATAATGGAAGGGGTATAGAGGAGGTGGAGAGGGAAACAGGTGGTGGAACATAATGGAAGGGGTATAGAGGATTAGGGTTAGGGTTATGGGTTAGGGAGATGTTTGATATGAGTCTGGAAGGAGAGTTTACAGTCTAGCCAGACACCTAGGTACTTATAGGTGTCCACATATTCAAGGTCGGAACCATCCAGGGTGGTGATGCTCGTCGGGCATGGGGGTGCAGGCAGCGATCGGTTGAAGAGCATGCATTTGTTTTACTAGCGTTTAAGAGCAGTTGGAGGCCACGGAAGGAGTGTTGTATGGCATTGATGCTCGTTTGGAGGTTAGATAGCACAGTGTCCAAGGACGGGCCGGAAGTATATAGAATGGTGTCGTCTGCGTAGAGGTGGATCAGGGAATCGCCCGCAGCAAGAGCAACATCATTGATATATACAGAGAAAAGTGTCGGCCTGAGAATTGAACCCTGTGGCACCCCCATAGAGACTGCCAGAGGACCGGACAGCATGCCCTCCGATTTGACACACTGAACTCTGTCTGCCAAGTAATTGGTGAACCAGGCAAGGCAGTCATCCGAAAAACCGAGGCTACTGAGTCTGACAATAAGAATATGGTGATTGACAGAGTCGAAAGCCTTGGCAAGGTTGATGAAGACGGCTGCACAGTACTGTCTTTTATCGATGGCGGTTATGATATCGTTTAGTACCTTGAGTGTGGCTGAGGTGCACCCGTGTCCGGCTCGGAAACCAGATTGCACAGAGGAGAAGGTACGGTGGGATTCGAGATGGTCAGTGACCTGTTTGTTGACTTGGCTTTCGAAGACCTTAGATAGGCAGGGCAGGATGGATATAGGTCTGTAACAGTTTGGGTCCAGGATGTTTTCCCCTTTGAAGAGGGGGATGACTGCGGCAGCTTTCCAATCCTTGGGGATCTCAGACGATATGAAAGAGAGTTTGAACAGGCTGGTAATAGGGGTTGCGACAATGGCGGCGGATAGTTTCAGAAATAGAGGGTCCAGATTGTCAAGCCCAGCTGATTTGTACGGGTCCAGGTTTTGCAGCTCTTTCAGAACATCTGCTATCTGGATTTGGGTAAAGGAGAACCTGGAAGGGCTTGGGCGAGAAGCTGCGGTGGGGGCAGAGCTGTTGGACAAGGTTGGAGTAGCCAGGCGGAAGGCATGGCCAGCCGTTGAGAAATGATTGTTGAAGTTTCCGATAATCATGGATTTATCGGGGTGACCGTGTTACCTAGCCTCAGTGCAGTGGGCAGCTGGGAGGAGGTGCTCTTGTTCCCCATGGACTTCACAGTGTCCCAGAACTTTTTGGAGTTGGAGCTACAGGATGCAAACTTCTGCCTGAAGAAGCTGGCCTTAGTTTTCCTAACTGACTGCTTGTATTGGTTCCTGACTTCCCTGAACAGTTGCATATCACGGGGACTATTCGATGCTATTGCAGTCCGCCACAGGATGTTTTTGTGCTGGTCAAAGGCAGTCAGGTCTGGAGTGATCCAAGGGCTGTATCTGTTCTTGGTTCTGCATTTTTTGAACGGAGCATGCTTATCTAAAATGGTGAGGAAGTTACTTTTAAAGAATAACCAGGCATCCTCAACTGACGGGATGAGGTCAATGTCCTTCCAGGATACCCGGGCCAGGTCGATTAGGAAGGCCTGCTCACAGAAGTGTTTTAGGGAGCGTTTGACAGTGATGAGGGGTGGTCGTTTGACTGCGGCTCAGTTGCAGATACAGGCAATGAGGCAGTGATCGCTGAGATCCTGGTTGAAGACAGCGGAGGTGTATTTGGAGGGCCAGTTGGTCAGGATGACGTCTATGAGGGTGCCCTTGTTTACAGAGTTAGGGATGTACCTGGTGGGTTCCTTGATGATTTGTGTGAGATTGAGGGCATCTAGCTTAGATTGTAGGACTGCCGGCGTGTTAAGCATATCCCAGTTTAGGTCACCTAAAAGAACAAACTCTGAAGCTAGATGGGGGCGATCAATTCACAAATGGTGTCCAGGGCACAGCTGGGAGCTGAGGGGGGTCTGTAGCAGGCGGCAACAGTGAGAGACTTATTTCTGGAGAGAGTAATTTTCTAAATTAGTAGTTCGAGTGCCTCGCTCATTGCGGAAGTGGTCAGATGATGCGGATGCTACAGGACTGTCTTGCTGGATTGTAATATGTTCCCGGGATTCATCCAATGCCATTGAGGAGTACACCACCTCAGTCAACGGCTTCATCAATAAGTGCATCAACGATGTCATCCCCACAGTGATAGTATGTACAAATCCCAACCAGAAGCAATGGATTAAAGGCAACATCCACACCAAGCTAAAGCTAGCACTTTCAATGTGCGTGACAATAATCCCGCTATGCCCTCAGATGAACCATCAAACAGGCAAAGTGTCAGTACAGGACTAAGCTTGAATCCTACTACACCAGCTCTACGGATGTGGCAGGGTTTGCCAACTATTACGGACTACAAAGGGAAACACAACCGCGAGCTGCCAAGTGATGCGAGCCTACCAGATGGGCTAAATGCCTTTTATGCTCCAAAACATGCTCAAGAGCACCAGCTGTTATGGACGATTGTGTGATTATACTCTCCGTTGCCGATGTGAGCAAGACCTTTAACCTCTCTAGGGTATGTAGGACGCTAGACCTGGCCAACATCCGGTGAGATTGCAGAGCGCCAAATTCAAATACAGAAATACTCATTATAAAAATTCAGAAAAGATATAACTATTTTACATAGGTTTAAAGATTAACTTATTGTAAATCCAACTACAGTGTCAGATTTCAAAAAATGCTCTACGGCGAAAGCATACCTTGCAATTATTTGAGAACATAGCCCAGCAGACAAATCATTTCAAACAGTAACCAGCCAAGTAGAAGAGTTACACAAGTCAGAGATAGGGATAAAATTAATCACTTACCTTTGGTGATCTTCATATGTTTGCACTCAGAAGACATTCATTTATTCAATAAATGTTCCTTTTGTTCAATAAAGTCTTTATAACCGAAAACCTCAGTTTTGTTCACGCGTTTTCTTCAATAATCCACAGGCTCAAACGCAGTCACAACAGGCAGACAAAAAAATCCAAATTGTATCCGTAAAGTTCATAGAAACATGTCAAACGATGTTTATATTCAAACCTCAGGTTGATTTTAGCCTAAATAATCGATAATATTTCAACCGGACAATAACGTTGTCAATATAAAAGGTAAACCAGAAAGGCACTCTCAGTAGCGCGCATGAAAAAGCTCTGTGACACGGCCACTCATTCAGACTGCTCTTACTCCCTCATTTTTCAGTATACAAGCCTGAAACAATTTCTAAAGACTGTTGACGTCTAGTGGAAGGCATAGGAACTGCATCCAAGATGGCGTAGCAGTCAGACGTCTTGTCGTGTTGTGTCCCTTGTATATATCATTTTTTTACATATTTTTTCTTTGCATATCTTTTAAAACATTTTTCTAAACCTCAACATCTAAATACTCTCCTGCAACCCGCCTCACCCAATGTAGCGTGGATCTGCTTTTTTTTCTAAAGTATTTATATTTACTTCGGATCCGGAACCCCTCAACTGAAGCTAGCCACCTAACTACCAGCTATCAGTCAGCAAACCATTGCTAGCGGTCATCAGCTAACCTTTAGCTCGGAAAGCTCTCGCCAATTCGAACAACGTGACTCTAACTAGAGCATAATGGACCTATTATTTTTATCCCCGGATTCCCACCGCAAACGGAACATTTAAGCTGGAACTTCACAACTAGCTAACTAGCTAACCGCAACCCCGGATGACTACTCCTGGCTAGCGTTTCCATCCACTTAGCTTGAAGCTAGCCCGGCCAGAGCTCCTGTGCTACCACCGAAGTATACTCCTGGGCTACAAAATCCGGACCCACGACCGGTCTATTGATGTCACCGCATGAAGAGGTATAAACAGACTTACCCTATCGCGACGTCCCCCAAAGGCTAAGCCCTTGCTATCTGCTTGCTAATTCGGCCTGCTAACTGCTAGCTTGTTTAGCCCCGGTCTACTAACTGCTAGCTTGTTTAGCCCCGGCCTACTAACTGTTATCTTGTTAGCACAGGCCTGCTAACTATCTGAATCGCCGCGTCCCCAGCCAGCCAACTCACTGGACCCATATTTACTTTCAATCTCTTTTCGATTTTTAATTCGATTATACCTTCTGGTAACCTGCCTCACCCAATGTGATACGGAATCGCTATTATTTTTCATTTTTAGAACACATTCAAGAACCTCCAGAAGCTAACTAGCTACAAGCTATTTAGTCATTGTTAGCGGCTTTTACCTTCTGCACAGCCAGACAGTTTTATTTTGCCTGGATAATACTCGCCAGTCTAGCTTCCCTGTCCCATCCACCGCTGCACCCTGGACACTGTGACAACTTGGCTACATAGCTGATGCCTGCTGGACTGTCCATTAATCACGGTACTCCATTCTGTTTGTTTATGTTTTATCTGTCGGCCCCAGCCACACTCAGGCTCTGTGTGTAGTTAACCTCTTGAAACTCTGGAGGCGCTATTTCATTTTTGGATGAAAAACGTTCCCATTTTAAACAAGATATTTTGTCACAAAAAGATGCTCGACTATGCATATAATTGATAGCTTTGGAAAGAAAATACTGAATTTTCCAGAACTGCAAAGATATTGTCTGTGGGTGCCCTAGAACAGGAGCTACAGGTAAAACCAAGATGAAACGGCAACCAGGAAACCAGCAGGATTTTTGAGGCTCCGTTTTCCATTGTCTCCTTATATGGCTGTGAATGCGAGAGGAATGAGCCTGTCCTTTCTGTCGTTTCCCCAAGGTGTCTGCAGCATTGTGACGTATTTGTAGGCATATCATTGGAAGATTGACCATAAGAGACTACATTTTCCAGGTGTCCGCCCGGTGTCCTCCGTCGAAATTGGTGCGTCTTTTTCAGCTGCTGGTATTTTTCCTTGCGATTCTGAGGGGAAAGCAGGCTTCCACAAACTGCATATCAATGAAGAGATATGTGAAAAAACACCTTGAGGATTGATTCTAAACAACGGTTGCCATGTTTCGGTCGATATTATGGAGTTAATTTGAAAAAAGTTTGACGTTTTGGTGACTGAATTTTCGGTTCGTTTCGGTAGCCAAATGTGATGTACAAAACGGAGCGATTTCTCCTACACAAAGATTCTTTTAGGAAAAACTGAACATTTGCTATGTAACTGAGAGTCTCCTCATTGAAAACATCTGAAGCTCTTCAAAGGTAAATGATTTTATTTATTTGGTTATCTGGTTTTTGTGAAAATGTTGCGTGCTAAATGCTACTCAAAATGCTAAGCTAGCTTAGCATAGTCTTACACAAATTAGTGATTTGCTATGGTTCAAAAGCATATTTTGAAAATCTGAGATGACAGTGTTGTTAAGAAAAGGCTAAGCTTGAGAGCAGGCGCATTATTTTCATTTTATTTGCAAAATCGTTAACGTTGCGTTATGCTAATGAGCCTGAGGCTTTATTCACGATCCCGGATACGGGATGGGGAGTATCAACAGGTTAATCCGACCCTCTCTGCCGAGTCAACGCCATTTTACCTGCTGTTGTTGTGCTAGCTGATTAGCTGTTGTTGTCTCACCTACTGGTTTAGCTAGCTCTCCCAATCAACCTGTGATTACTGTATGCCTTGCTGTATGTCTCTCAAATGTCAATATGCCTTGTATACTGTTGTTCAGGTTAGTTATGATTGTTTTAGTTTACAATGGAGCTCCTAGTTCCACTCTTCATAACCCTGATTCCTCCTTTGTCCCACCTCCCACAAATGTGGTGACCTCACCCATTGCAACCAGCATGTCCAGAGATTTTATTTATTTTTTATCTTTTTTTTTTTTTATTTAACCTTTATTTAACCTTTATTTAACCTTTATTTAACCTTTATTTAACCTTTATTTAACCTTTATTTAACCTTTATTTAACCAGGCAAGTCAGTTAAGAACAAATTCTTATTTTCAATGACGGCCTAGGAACAGTGGGTTAACTGCCTGTTCAGGGGCAGAAAGACAGATGTGTACCTTGTCAGCTTGGGGATTTGAACTTGCAACCTTCCGGTTACTAGCCCAACGCTCTAACCACTAGGCTACCCTGCCGCCCCTATCATCACCCAGTGCCTGGGCTTACCTCCGCTGTACCCGCACCCCACCATACCCCTGTCTGCGCATTATGCCCTGAATATATTCTACCATGCCCAGGAATCTGCTCCTTTTATTATTTGTCCCCAACGCTCTAGGCGACCAGTTTTGATAGCCTTTAGCCGCACCCTCATACTACTCCTCCTCTGTTCCGCGGGTGATGTGGAGGTAAACCCAGGCCCTGCATGTCCCCAGGCACCCTCATTTGTTGACTTCTGTGATTGAAAAAGCAGTGGTTTCATGCATGTCATACATAAGGGAACATTTTGACAATCACCGTATGGTTAGTGAGAAAGTCCCTATTGGAACTGTACGGTCCCTTACTAGACGTCCGAAAACATTTTAAAAATTCGGGGACGGCGTCGGGCCGAGCGGCAGGGCCAGACCTACCGGGAAGTCATCAAATGAACTTTGTCGGACATTCGGTTTTCGTTTAATAAAATAAACAAATTTTGGCCCATTTTTGCGCTATGCCGGAAGATCCCACAAGAGGGCATAAGCAATCATATTGCTATTGGACAAAACATCCCGAATCACGACGTGCCATATCTCGAAAACTGAAAATATTTAGAAGCCGAAACTTGGTGAGCGTAGGTTTGGCATAATGGGAAGATGGCCCCGAACAAGTTGGCGTCTAGGCCTCAACGGTTTTTGAGTTATGGCCATATTTCTGGGATTAAAGGTCCAAAATGAAAATAGAGAAAAGATTTTTTCACTTCACGTCAAAGTCAAGGAGCCTCCGGTGTCAATAAAAAAAAATCAGCCATTTATCTATCGTCATTTAAGAGAAATCGTACGATGACCAGATCGTGATGTTCAGATATAGGTGGGGTTTTTTTTCAACGGTTACAGATCCAGTTGCAGGGTGTTCATATGAATATTTTTAAAATGTGCTGCGGAGCTCTGCGAAATTTCTGTGATTTTCTATGATTTTCTGAAATAACACACACTCACTAAACCCTCCGTAAATAACTCAGTTCTTAACGTAAAGACTTAAAACTCAAGATTCTGTAAAGGCATACCCCAATGAGGATATGAGTTTATTTATAGCTTCCTGTGCCAACCGGAAGTGCCATAATTGGTGTCTCAGGGGCTGTTTGGAAGGGTTAAAAAAATCAGATCTGTCCAAAACTTCATGTGTGATTAGACAACCCCCATGAACTGTAAATCAGTCATTTTTCCCAACAGATGTCAAAGAAAAGCTCTCACACACACACACAGCAAGGATGGAGTGACAAAGCGTGGTGTTTAAAGACACAGAGAGCAGGCAATGGCATAAACATAATCCCAAGGCCGTGCCGAGTCCAACGAGGTGCCCCGTTGACTGTAGCTCGCTCGGTCTGAGCGCAGCGACCATGAGAAAAATAGGCCCACAATGAAGCCTGCACCACAATGTCATTTGATTTTGGGTGACAGCTGCGGAACCGTTAGGTTTAGAAGGACAATTCAAACACAGGACTGTTCCTAAGGTCCTCCCGATCTGTGCAAGCCTAACCTTGACTGTGTGGCATTAACCTTTCACAGTTAAAAGAAGGTGTTTACATAAAAACAGTGTGCATTGACTTCTCTCCCCATAGGAATACATTGCCTGCTCCCCTAAATACAACCTGGGGTCTTTATGGGTTATGAATGCTGTATGAACCTGTCTTCTATGACATTCCATCAGACCACTATGAGGTCTACCTGTGTCGATTCTAAGCTTCCTGGAGCAACCGGAAGTGGTTAAATTGACCCAAAAGGTATTTGGATGTACATCACCTCGAAAGGTGAAAAGGCCTCTGCATTATTCAACCCTGTGTAGATCAGTCAATTCTCAACTTAAAGACTTAAAACTCAGGATTCCGTAGGTTTCTATGTCAGTCAAGACGTGTGTGTATTTATAGCTTCCTGTGCCAACCGGAAGTGCCATAATTGGTGTTTCAGGGGCTGTTTGGAAGGGTTAAAAAAATCAGATCTGTCCAAAACTTCATATGTGTGATTAGACAACCCCCATGAACTGTAAATCAGTCATTTTTCCCATAAAAATTCAAAGGAAAAATAAATCACACAGATACACAACTTGGATGGAGGGACGTATTGGGGTGTGTAGAGACTGACAGTGCCTCCAATAGTTAGCTTTGTTCGAGCTAAAAAAGAATCGTCAGACCTAGAGTTCCGAAACTTTAGAATCCTGTTCTAGACCTCAGGTAGATAGTGCGTGGTGAGTTACGGCGCTCTAGGAGGTTCTCGGACCGAGAAACAGCGTTGAACATTTGCAATGACTTCAATTCATTTTGACCATTACGAAAATGGTGACATTTAGAAATGTCCCAGAGACACAAGACTAGGTGCATTGTGACTGTCTCGGCCCATAGAGACAGAACCCAACATCTCGGTCCGATAGCTCATTCAAGGACCCCATAGCAAGGCATGGAAAAAAGTGGATTTTCAGCACCAATTAGGCTTTTACTCGGACACCAAATGACCTATCGAGCCGAAACTCGGGATTCGGGGTCGCCTCACATAGGATTACACATAATGTCCGAACTGGCCCCGCAGCTAGAAAGTAACTATGTGTTTTATTGTTTTTTAATGTTTTGTACCGAAGGCCTTGTGAATTTTGGGCCAGCTCTGAAGTATGTTATACATGGCTCCTAAATGAGTTGGGAAAAGTGGGTTTGGTGTCAGTTTGTATCAGTTTGGTGTCAGAATGATATCAAATTGACTGATGGACGGTGACTTGCAGGTGACTCTTGTCCATTAGCAATATGTTTAAGCGGTGAGGTACCATCACCAAAAGCGACATTCTGAAATCAACCCAAACGAGCGATGGAGAGGTACCAGTATCACTGCCCAGCCATCCCTATGGCATCGGGCCAGTCAATTTGGCATTCCTGCATGATTTTTATGGCATGACAAATTGGTGATGGTGAATGCCCAGTTAACCATATGGCAAATGCACAGTGACTTTGAAAGAGTGAGAAAACATTACCAAATGGACATTCTGAAATCAACCCTAATGAGCGATGGAGAGGTACCAGAATCACTGCCGAGCCATCCCGAGTTCATCGGGCCAGTCAATTTGGCATTCCTGCACAAATTTTCAGTGACTTTGCAAAAGTAAGGAACATTTGCAATATGTTTTAACAGTGAGGTACCATCACCAAAAGCGACATTCTGAAATCAACCCAAACGAGCGATGGAGAGGTACCAGAATCACTGCCCAGCCATCCCGAGTTCATTGGGCCAGTCAATTTGGCATTCCTGCACGAATTTTCAGTGACTTTGCAAAAGTGAGAAACATTTGCAATATGTTTTAACAGTGAGGTACCATCACCAAAAGCGACATTCTGAAATCAACCCAAACGAGCGATGGAGAGGTACCAAAATCACTGCCCAGCCATCCCTATGTCATCGGGCCAGTCAATTTGGCATTCCTGCATGATTTTTATGGCATGACAAATTGGTGATGGTGAATGCCCAGTTAACCATATGGCAAATGCACAGTGACTTTGAAAGAGTGAGAAAACATTACCAAATGGACATTCTGAAATCAACCCTAATGAGCGATGGAGAGGTACCAGAATCACTGCCGAGCCATCCCGAGTTCATCGGGCCAGTCAATTTGGCATTCCTGCACGAATTTTCAGTGACTTTGCAAAAGTAAGGAACATTTGCAATATGTTTTAACAGTGAGGTACCATCACCAAAAGCGACATTCTGAAATCAACTCAAACGAGCGATGGAGAGGTACCAGAATCACTGCCGAGCCATCCCGAGTTCATCGGGCCAGTCAATTTGGCATTCCTGCACGAATTTTCAGTGACTTTGCAAAAGTAAGGAACATTTGCAATATGTTTTAACAGTGAGGTACCATCACCAAAAGCGACATTCTGAAATCAACCCAAACGAGCGATGGAGAGGTACCAAAATCACTGCCCAGCCATCCCTATGTCATCGGGCCAGTCAATTTGGCATTCCTGCATGATTTTTATGGCATGACAAATTGGTGATGGTGACTGCCCAGTTAACCATATGGCAAATGCACAGTGACTTTGCAAAAGTGAGAAAACATGACCAAATGGACATTCTGGAATCAACACAAACAATGGCATCACCATAGTGTCCAGACTGTGCCGAGTCCAACGAGGTGCCCCGCTGACCGTAGCTCGCTCGGTCTGAGCACAGCGACCATGAGAAAAATATGCCCACAATGATGCCTGCACCACAATGTCATTTGATTTTGGGTGACAGCGGCGGAACAGTTAGGTTTAGAAGGACAATTCAAACACAGGACTGTTCCTAAGGTCCTCCCGATCTGTGCAAGCCTAACCTTGACTGTGTGGCATTAACCTTTCACAGTTAAAAGAAGGTGTTTACAAAAAAACAGTGTGCATTGACTTCTCTCCCCATAGGAATACATTGCCTGCTCCCATTAAATACAACCTGGAGTCTATATGGGTTATGAATGCTGTATGAACCTGTCTTCTATGACATTCCATCAGACCACTATGAGGTCTACCTGTGTCGATTCTAAGCTTCCTGGAGCAACCGGAAGTGGTTAAATTGACCCAAAAGGTATTTGGATGTACATCACCTCGAAAGGTGAAAAGGCCTCTGCATTATTCAACCCTGTGTAGATCAGTCAATTCTCAACTTAAAGACTTAAAACTCAGGATTCCGTAGGTTTCTATGTCAGTCAAGACATGTGTGTATTTATAGCTTCCTGTGCCAACCGGAAGTGCCATAATTGGTGTCTCAGGGGCTGTTTGGAAGGGTTAAAAAAATCAGATCTGTCCAAAACTTCATATGTGTGATTAGACAACCCCCATGAACTGTAAATCAGTCATTTTTCCCATAAAAATTCAAAGGAAAAATAAATCACACAGATACACAACTTGGATGGAGGGACGTATTGGGGTGTGTAGAGACTGACAGTGCCTCCAATAGTTAGCTTTGTTCGAGCTAAAAAAGAACCGTCAGACCTAGAGTTCCGAAACTTTAGAATCCTGTTCTAGACCTCAGGTAGATAGTGCGTGGTGAGTTACGGCGCTCTAGGAGGTTCTCGGACCGAGAAACAGCGTCGAAAATTTGCAATGACTTCAATTCATTTTGACCATTACGAAAATGGCGACATTTAGAAATGTCCCAGAGACACAAAACTAGGTGCATTGTGACCGTCTCGGCCCATAGAGACAGAACCCAACATCTCGGTCTGATAGCCCATTCAAGGACCCCGTAGCAAGGCATGGAAAAAAGTGGATTTTCAGCACCAATTAGGCTTTTACTCGGACACCAAATGACCTATCGAGCCGAAACTCGGGATTCGGGGTCGCCTCACATAGGACTACACATAATGTCCGAACTGGCCCCGCAGCTAGAAAGTAACTATGTGTTTTATGGTTTTTTAATGTTTTGTACCGAAGGCCTTGTGAATTTTGGGCCAGCTCTGAAGTATGTTATACATGGCTCCTAAATGAGTTGGGAAAAGTGGGTTTGGTGTCAGTTTGTATCAGTTTGGTGTCAGAATGATATCAAATTGACTGATGGACGGTGACTTGCAGGTGACTCTTGTCCATTAGCAATATGTTTAAGCGGTGAGGTACCATCACCAAAAGCGACATTCTGAAATCAACCCAAACGAGCGATGGAGAGGTACCAGTATCACTGCCCAGCCATCCCTATGGCATCGGGCCAGTCAATTTGGCATTCCTGCATGATTTTTATGGCATGACAAATTGGTGATGGTGAATGCCCAGTTAACCATATGGCAAATGCACAGTGACTTTGAAAGAGTGAGAAAACATTACCAAATGGACATTCTGAAATCAACCCTAATGAGCGATGGAGAGGTACCAGAATCACTGCCGAGCCATCCCGAGTTCATCGGGCCAGTCAATTTGGCATTCCTGCACAAATTTTCAGTGACTTTGCAAAAGTAAGGAACATTTGCAATATGTTTTAACAGTGAGGTACCATCACCAAAAGCGACATTCTGAAATCAACCCAAACGAGCGATGGAGAGGTACCAGAATCACTGCCCAGCCATCCCGAGTTCATTGGGCCAGTCAATTTGGCATTCCTGCACGAATTTTCAGTGACTTTGCAAAAGTGAGAAACATTTGCAATATGTTTTAACAGTGAGGTACCATCACCAAAAGCGACATTCTGAAATCAACCCAAACGAGCGATGGAGAGGTACCAAAATCACTGCCCAGCCATCCCTATGTCATCGGGCCAGTCAATTTGGCATTCCTGCATGATTTTTATGGCATGACAAATTGGTGATGGTGAATGCCCAGTTAACCATATGGCAAATGCACAGTGACTTTGAAAGAGTGAGAAAACATTACCAAATGGACATTCTGAAATCAACCCTAATGAGCGATGGAGAGGTACCAGAATCACTGCCGAGCCATCCCGAGTTCATCGGGCCAGTCAATTTGGCATTCCTGCACGAATTTTCAGTGACTTTGCAAAAGTAAGGAACATTTGCAATATGTTTTAACAGTGAGGTACCATCACCAAAAGCGACATTCTGAAATCAACTCAAACGAGCGATGGAGAGGTACCAGAATCACTGCCGAGCCATCCCGAGTTCATCGGGCCAGTCAATTTGGCATTCCTGCACGAATTTTCAGTGACTTTGCAAAAGTAAGGAACATTTGCAATATGTTTTAACAGTGAGGTACCATCACCAAAAGCGACATTCTGAAATCAACCCAAACGAGCGATGGAGAGGTACCAAAATCACTGCCCAGCCATCCCTATGTCATCGGGCCAGTCAATTTGGCATTCCTGCATGATTTTTATGGCATGACAAATTGGTGATGGTGACTGCCCAGTTAACCATATGGCAAATGCACAGTGACTTTGCAAAAGTGAGAAAACATGACCAAATGGACATTCTGGAATCAACACAAACAATGGCATCACCATAGTGTCCAGACTGTGCCGAGTCCAACGAGGTGCCCCGCTTGACCGTAGCTCGCTCGGTCTGAGCACAGCGACCATGAGAAAAATATGCCCACAATGATGCCTGCACCACAATGTCATTTGATTTTGGGTGACAGCGGCGGAACAGTTAGGTTTAGAAGGACAATTCAAACACAGGACTGTTCCTAAGGTCCTCCCGATCTGTGCAAGCCTAACCTTGACTGTGTGGCATTAACCTTTCACAGTTAAAAGAAGGTGTTTACAAAAAAACAGTGTGCATTGACTTCTCTCCCCATAGGAATACATTGCCTGCTCCCCTAAATACAACCTGGAGTCTATATGGGTTATGAATGCTGTATGAACCTGTCTTCTATGACATTCCATCAGACCACTATGAGGTCTACCTGTGTCGATTCTAAGCTTCCTGGAGCAACCGGAAGTGGTTAAATTGACCCAAAAGGTATTTGGATGTACATCACCTCGAAAGGTGAAAAGGCCTCTGCATTATTCAACCCTGTGTAGATCAGTCAATTCTCAACTTAAAGACTTAAAACTCAGGATTCCGTAGGTTTCTATGTCAGTCAAGACATGTGTGTATTTATAGCTTCCTGTGCCAACCGGAAGTGCCATAATTGGTGTCTCAGGGGCTGTTTGGAAGGGTTAAAAAAAAATCAGATCTGTCCAAAACTTCATATGTGTGATTAGACAACCCCCATGAACTGTAAATCAGTCATTTTTCCCATAAAAATTCAAAGGAAAAATAAATCACACAGATACACAACTTGGATGGAGGGACGTATTGGGGTGTGTAGAGACTGACAGTGCCTCCAATAGTTAGCTTTGTTCGAGCTAAAAAGAACCGTCAGACCTAGAGTTCCGAAACTTTAGAATCCTGTTCTAGACCTCAGGTAGATAGTGCGTGGTGAGTTACGGCGCTCTAGGAGGTTCTCGGACCGAGAAACAGCGTCGAAAATTTGCAATGACTTCAATTCATTTTGACCATTACGAAAATGGCGACATTTAGAAATGTCCCAGAGACACAAAACTAGGTGCATTGTGACCGTCTCGGCCCATAGAGACAGAACCCAACATCTCGGTCTGATAGCCCATTCAAGGACCCCGTAGCAAGGCATGGAAAAAAGTGGATTTTCAGCACCAATTAGGCTTTTACTCGGACACCAAATGACCTATCGAGCCGAAACTCGGGATTCGGGGTCGCCTCACATAGGACTACACATAATGTCCGAACTGGCCCCGCAGCTAGAAAGTAACTATGTGTTTTATGGTTTTTTAATGTTTTGTACCGAAGGCCTTGTGAATTTTGGGCCAGCTCTGAAGTATGTTATACTTGGCTCCTAAATGAGTTGGGAAGAGTGGGTTTGGTGTCAGTTTGTATCAGTTTGGTGTCAGAATGATATCAAATTGACTGATGGACGGTGACTTGCAGGTGACTCTTGTCCATTAGCAATATGTTTAAGCGGTGAGGTACCATCACCAAAAGCGACATTCTGAAATCAACCCAAACGAGCGATGGAGAGGTACCAAAATCACTGCCCAGCCATCCCGAGGTCATCGGGCCAGTCAATTTGGCATTCCTGCATGATTTTTATGGCATGACAAATTGGTGATGGTGACTGCCCAGTTAACCATATGGCAAATGCACAGTGACTTTGAAAGAGTGAGAAAACATTACCAAATGGACATTCTGAAATCAACCCTAATGAGCGATGGAGAGGTACCAGAATCACTGCCGAGCCATCCCGAGTTCATCGGGCCAGTCAATTTGGCATTCCTGCACGAATTTTCAGTGACTTTGCAAAAGTAAGGAACATTTGCAATATGTTTTAACAGTGAGGTACCATCACCAAAAGCGACATTCTGAAATCAACCCAAACGAGCGATGGAGAGGTACCAGAATCACTGCCCAGCCATCCCGAGTTCATCTGGCCAGTCAATTTGGCATTCCTGCATGATTTTTATAGCATGACAAATTGGTGATGGTGAATGCCCAGTTAACCATATGGCAAATGCACAGTGACTTTGCAAAAGTGAGAAAACATAAACAAATGGACATGATGAAATCAACACCACGAGTGATTGAAAGGAACAACAATCACTGCCCGGCCATCCCGAGTTCATCAGGCCAGTCAATTTTGCATTTCTGAAGGATTTTTGAGCATGTCAAATTTCTTATGACATTTGGCCCCCACAAAACATATGCCTTATGCACAAGCAAAAAAAAAAAAAAACATTATGATAATAAAATATGACTAATGTATGTTGATACAGTTCTTATACGTGTGTAACTGACACAAAATTCGAAAAAATTTCGAAAAACGGTCCAGAAAGCACTTTTTTAGGGGTGTGTGAAGTTTATGAAATTTTATAATTTTTGACTTTTGACTTCTGACTTCCTATGAAATCATATTGCAGAGGGACAAAACACATGCAATAATGCGCAAGTAAAAAATAAATAAAAATTATGATAATAAAATATGACTAAAGTATGTTGATTCAGTTCTTATACGTGTGTAACTGACACAAAATTCGAAAAAATTTCGAAAAACGGTCCAGAAAGCACTTTTTTAGGGGTGTGTGAAGTTTATGAAATTTAATAATTTTTGACTTTTGACTTCTGACTTCCTATGAAATCATATTGCAGATTGACAAAACATATGCAATAATGCGCAAGTAAAAACATTAAAAAAATTATGATAATAAAATTGGACAAAAGTATATTCATACAGTTCTTACACATGTGTAATTGACAAAAAAAGCGAAAGAATTTCGAAAAACGGTCCAGAAAGCACTTTTTTAAGGGGTGATAAGTTTTTTTGAAAAAATCCATTTTTTCAAAATTTGGCTTTTGGATGTTGACTTGGAGTCCAATATCAATATGAAAAACCATGGTGGAGCGCAAACGCCACCTGTTGGAGTTTTGAAGTGTTACAACTGGCAATAGCCATATGGCATTTGAAGTAAACTTTGCATGAATCAACGCCGCTTTGGGTGGTATTGGCCAATGTGTACATGGTTTGTCCTATGCCAATAATTTGCCATTCATTTTTGTCCACTACGGGGGTGAATTCCCTTACAACATCAGAAGCCTCCTCCCAAGTTTGTTTTCCTCACTGCTTTAGCACACTCTGCTAACCCTGATGTCCTTGCCGTGTTTGAATCCTGGCTCAGGAAGGCCACAAAAAAATCTGAGATTTCCATACCCAACTATAACATTTTCCGTCAAGATAGAACTGCCAAAGGGGGAGGAGTTGCAGTCTCTTGCAGAGATAGCCTGCAAAGTAATGTCATACTTTCCAGGTCCATACCCAAACAGTTCGAACTACTAATTTTAAAAATTACTCTCTCCAGAAATAAATCTCTCACTGTTGCCACCTGCAACAGACCCCCCTCAGCTCCCAGCTGTGCCCTGGACACCATTTGTGAATTGATCGCCCCCCATCTAGCTTCAGAGTTTGTTCTGTTAGGTGACCTAAACTGGGATATGCTTAACACCCCTGCAGTCCTACAATATAAGCTAGATGCCCTCAATCTCACACAAATCATCAAGGAACCCACCAGGTACAACCCTAAATCTGTAAACAAGGGCACTCTCATAGACGTCTTCCTGACCAACTGGCCCTCCAAATACACCCCCGCTGTCTTCAACCAGGATCTCAGAGATCATTGCCTCATTGCCTGGGACACTGTGAAGTCCATGGAGAACAAGAGCACCTCCTCCCAGCTGCCCACTGCACTGAGGCTAGGTAACACGATCACCACCGATAAATCCATGATTATCGAAAACCTCAACAAGCATTTCTCAATGGCTGGCCATGCCTACTCCAACCTCGGCCAACAGCTCAGCCCCCCCGCACAGTACTGTGCAGCCATCTTCATCGACCTTGCCAAGGCTTTCGACTCTGTCAATCACCATATTTTTATCGGCAGACTCAGTAGCCTCGGTTTTTCTGATGACTGCCTTGCCTGGTTCACCAACTACTTTGCAGACAGAGTTCAGTGTGTCAAATCGGAGGGCATGCTGTCCGGTCCCCTGGCAGTCTCTATGGGGTGCCACAGGGTTCAATTCTTGGGCCGACTCTTTTCTCTGTATATATAAATGATGTTGCTCTTGCTGCGGGCGATTCCCTGATCCACCTCTACGCAGACGACACCATTCTGTATACTACCGGCCCGTCCTTGGACACTGTGCTATCTAACCTCCAATCAAGCTTCAATGCCATACAACACTCCTTCCGTGGCCTCCAACTGCTCTTAAACGCGAGTAAAACCAAATGCATGCTTTTCAACCGTTCGCTGCCTGCACCCGCACCCCTGCACCTGCACCTTCCAGACTCATGTCAAACATCTCCAATCTAAAATCAAAACTAGAGTCAGCATTCTATTCCGCAACAAAGCCTCCTTCACTCATGCAGCCAAACTTACCCAGTAAAACTGACTATCCTACCGATTCTCGACTTTGGCGATGTCATCTACAAAATATCTTCCAACACTCTACTCAACAAACTGGATGCAGTTTATCACAGTGCCATCTGTTTTGTTACTAAAGCACCTTATACCACCCACCACTCCGACCTGTATGCTCTAGTCGGTTGGCCCTCGCTACATATTCGGCGCCAGACCCACTGGCTCCAGGTCATCTACAAGTCCATGTTAGGTAAAGCTCCGCCTTATCTCAGTTCACTGGTCACGATGGCAACACCCACCCGTAGCACGCGCTCCAGCAGGTGTATCTCACTGATCATCCCTAAAGCCAACACCTCATTTGGCCACCTTTCGGTCCAGTTCTCTGCTGCCTGTGACTAGAACGAATTGCAAAAATCGCTGAAGTTGGAGACTTTTATCTCCCTCACCAACTTCAAACATCTGCTATCTGAGCAGCTAACCGATCGCTGCAGCTGTACATAGTCTATCGGTAAATAGCCCACCCAATTGTACCTACCTCATCCCCATACTGTTTTTATTTATTTATTTTCTGCTCTTTTGCACACCAATATCTCTACCTGTACATGACCATCTGATCATTTATCACTCCAGTGTTAATCTGCAAAATTGTAATTATTCGCCTACCTCCTCATGCCTTTTGCACACAATGTATATAGACTCTCTTTTTTTCTAAAGTGTTATTGACTTGTTAATTGTTTACTCATTTACATTACATTTAAGTCATTTAGCAGACGCTCTTATCCAGAGCGACTTACAAATTGGTGAATTCACCTTCTGACATCCAGTGGAACAGCCACTTTACAATAGTGCATCTAAATCATTTAAGGGGGGGGGTGAGAAGGATTACTTATCCTATCCTAGGTATTCCTTGAAGAGGTGGGGTTTCAGGTGTCTCCGGAAGGTGGTGATTGACTCCGCTGTCCTGGCGTCGTGAGGGAGTTTGTTCCACCATTGGGGGGCCAGAGCAGCAAACAGTTTTGACTGGGCTGAGCGGGAACTGTACTTCCTCAGTGGTAGGGAGGCGAGCAGGCCAGAGGTGGATGAACGCAGTGCCCTTGTTTGGGTGTAGGGCCTGATCAGAGCCGGGAGGTACTGCGGTGCCGTTCCCCTCACAGCTCCGTAGGCAAGCACCATGGTCTTGTAGCGGATGCGAGCTTCAACTGGAAGCCAGTGGAGAGAGCGGAGGAGCGGGGTGACGTGAGAGAACTTGGGAAGGTTGAACACCAGACGGGCTGCGGCGTTCTGGATGAGTTGTAGGGGTTTAATGGCACAGGCAGGGAGCCCAGCCAACAGCGAGTTGCAGTAATCCAGACGGGAGATGACAAGTGCCTGGATTAGGACCTGCGCCGCTTCCTGTGTGAGGCAGGGTTGTACTCTGCGGATGTTGTAGAGCATGAACCTACAGGAACGGGCCACCGCCATGATGTTGGTTGAGAACGACAGGGTGTTGTCCAGGATCACGCCAAGGTTCTTAGCGCTCTGGGAGGAGGACACAATGGAGTTGTCAACCGTGATGGCGAGATCATGGAAAGGGCAGTCCTTCCCCGGGAGGAAGAGCATCTCCGTCTTGCCGAGGTTCAGCTTGAGGTGGTGATCCGTCATCCACACTGATATGTCTGCCAGACATGCAGAGATGCGATTCGCCACCTGGTCATCAGAAGGGGGAAAGGAGAAGATTAATTGTGTGTCGTCTGCATAGCAATGATAGGAGAGACCATGTGAGGTTATGACAGAGCCAAGTGACTTGGTGTATAGCGAGAATAGGAGAGGGCCTAGAACAGCGCCCTGGGGGACACCAGTGGTGAGAGCGCGTGGCGAGGAGACAGATTCTCGCCACGCCACCTGGTAGGAGCGACCTGTCAGGTAGGACGCAATCCAAGCGTGGGCCGCACCGGAGATGCCCAACTCGGAGAGGGTGGAGAGGAGGATCTGATGGTTCACAGTATCGAAGGCAGCCGATAGGTCTAGAAGGATGAGAGCAGAGGAGAGAGAGTTAGCTTTAGCAGTGCGGAGCGCCTCCGTGATACAGAGAAGAGCAGTCTCAGTTGAATGACTAGTCTTGAAACCTGACTGATTTGGATCAAGAAGGTCATTCTGAGAGAGATAGCGGGAGAGCTGGCCAAGGACGGCACGTTCAAGAGTTTTGGAGAGAAAAGAAAGAAGGGATACTGGTCTGTAGTTGTTGACATCGGAGGGATCGAGTGTAGGTTTTTTCAGAAGGGGTGCAACTCTCGCTCTCTTGAAGACGGAAGGGACGTAGCCAGCGGTCAGGGATGAGTTGATGAGCGAGGTGAGGTAAGGGAGAAGGTCTCCGGAAATGGTCTGGAGAAGAGAGGAGGGGATAGGGTCAAGCGGGCAGGTTGTTGGGCGGCCGGCCGTCACAAGAAGCGAGATTTCATCTGGAGAGAGAGGGGAGAAAGAGGTCAGAGCACAGGGTAGGGCAGTGTGAGCAGAACCAGCGGTGTCGTTTGACTTAGCAAACGAGGATCGGATGTCGTCGACCTTCTTTTCAAAATGGTTGACGAAGTCATCTGCAGAGAGGGAGGAGGGGGGGGGAGGAGGATTCAGGAGGGAGGAGAAGGTGGCAAAGAGCTTCCTAGGGTTAGAGGCAGATGCTTGGAATTTAGAGTGGTAGAAAGTGGCTTTAGCAGCAGAGACAGAGGAGGAAAATGTAGAGAGGAGGGAGTGAAAGGATGCCAGGTCCGCAGGGAGGCGAGTTTTCCTCCATTTCCGCTCGGCTGCCCGGAGCTCTGTTCTGTGAGCTCGCAATGAGTCGTCGAGCCACGGAGCGGGAGGGGAGGACCGAGCCGGCCTGGAGGATAGGGGACATAGAGAGTCAAAGGATGCAGAAAGGGAAGAGAGGAGGGTTGAGGAGGCAGAATCAGGAGATAGGTTGGAGAAGGTATGAGCAGAGGGAAGAGATGATAGGATGGAAGAGGAGAGAGTAGCGGGGGAGAGAGAGCGAAGGTTGGGACGGCGCGATACCATCCGAGTAGGGGCAGTGTGGGAAGTGTTGGATGAGAGCGAGAGGGAAAAGGATACAAGGTAGTGGTCGGAGACTTGGAGGGGAGTTGCAATGAGGTTAGTGGAAGAACAGCATCTAGTAAAGATGAGGTCGAGCGTATTGCCTGCCTTGTGAGTAGGGGGAAGGTGAGAGGGTGAGGTCAAAAGAGGAGAGGAGTGGAAAGAAGGAGGCAGAGAGGAATGAGTCAAAGGTAGACGTGGGGAGGTTAAAGTCGCCCAGGACTGTGAGAGGTGAGCCGTCCTCAGGAAAGGAGCTTATCAAGGCATCAAGCTCATTGATGAACTCTCCGAGGGAACCTGGAGGGCGATAAATGATAAGGATGTTAAGCTTGAAAGGGCTGGTAACTGTGACAGCATGGAATTCAAAGGAGGCGATAGACAGATGGGTAAGGGGAGAAAGAGAGAATGACCACTTGGGAGAGATGAGGATCCCGGTGCCACCACCCCGCTGACCAGAAGCTCTCGGGGTGTGCGAGAACACGTGGGCGGACGAAGAGAGAGCAGTAGGAGTAGCAGTGTTATCTGTGGTGATCCATGTTTCCGTCAGTGCCAAGAAGTCGAGGGACTGGAGGGAGGCATAGGCTGAGATGAACTCTGCCTTGTTGGCCGCAGATCGGCAGTTCCAGAGGCTACTGGAGACCTGGAACTCCACGTGGGTCGTGCGCGCTGGGACCACCAGATTAGGGTGGCCACGGCCACGCGGTGTGGAGCGTTTGTATGGTCTGTGCAGAGAGGAGAGAACAGGGATAGATAGACACATAGTTGACAGGCTACAGAAGAGGCTACGCTAATGCAAAGGAGATTGGAATGACAAGTGGACTACACGTCTCGAATGTTCAGAAAGTTAAGCTTACGTAGCAAGAATCTTATTGACTAAAATGATTGAAATGATACAGTACTGCTGGAGTAGGCTAGCTGGCAGTGGCTGCGTTGTTGACTTTGTAGGCTAGCTGGCAGTGGCTGCGATGTTGACACTACACTAATCAAGTCGTTCCGTCGAGTGTAATAGTTTCTACAGTGCTGCTATTCGGGGGCTAGCTGGCTAGCTAGCAGTGTTGATTGCGTTACGTTACGTTAAAAGAACGACAATAGCTGGCTAGCTAACCTAGAAAATCGCTCTAGACTACACAATTGTCTTAGATACAAAGACGGCTATGTAGCTAGCTAGCTACGATCAAACAAATCAAACCGTTATACTGTAATAGTTTCTACAGTGCTGCTATTCGGGGGCTAGCTGGCTAGCTAGCAGTGTTGATTGCGTTACGTTACGTTAAAAGAACGACAATAGCTGGCTAGCTAACCTAGAAAATCGCTCTAGACTACACAATTGTCTTAGATACAAAGACGGCTAGGTAGCTAGCTAGCTACGATCAAACAAATCAAACCGTTGTACTGTAATAGTTTCTACAGTGCTGCTATTCGGGGGCTAGCTGGCTAGCTAGCAGTGTTGATTGCGTTACGTTACGTTAAAAGAACGACAATAGCTGGCTAGCTAACCTAGAAAATCGCTCTAGACTACACAATTGTCTTAGATACAAAGACGGCTATGTAGCTAGCTAGCTACGATCAAACAAATCAAACCGTTATACTGTAATAGTTTCTACAGTGCTGCTATTCGGGGGCTAGCTGGCTAGCTAGCAGTGTTGATTGCGTTACGTTACGTTAAAAGAACGACAATAGCTGGCTAGCTAACCTAGAAAATCGCTCTAGACTACACAATTGTCTTAGATACAAAGACGGCTATGTAGCTAGCTAGCTACGATCAAACAAATCAAACGTTGTACTGTAATGAAGTGAAATGAAAATGTGATACTACCTGTGGAGCGAAGCGGAAGTTAGTTGAAGTTCTATTCGGTAGAGGTTGGCTAGCTGTTGGCTAGCTAGCTAGCAGCATCTCCTACGTTAAGGAAGACAAATAGCTGGCTAGCTAACCTCGGTAAATTAAGATAATCACTCTAAGTCTACACACTCTAAACTACACAATTATCTTGGATACGAAGACAGCAAAGACAACTATGTAGCTAGCTAACACTTCACTAATCGAGTCGTTCAGTTGAGTGTAATAGTTTCTACAGTGCTGGTGGACAGTGGACGTTAGCTAGCTGCTTAGCTAGCTGCTGGGCAGATAGCAGTGTAGACTACGTTAGGACTACGAAATACGATAATTACGCAATTATCTTTGATACAAAGACGGCTATGTAGCTAGCTAAGAAGAAATTGCTAAGATTAGACAAATCAAACCGTTGTACTATAATGAAATGTAATGAAAAATGTAATGAAAAGTTATACTACCTGCGGACCGAAGTGTAGATGCGACCGCTCGCTCCAACCCGGAACCGGAAGTTGTGTAACTCTGTGTTGTCTGTTCACACTGCTATGCTTTATCTTGGCCAGGTCGCAGTTGTAAATGAGAACTTCTCAACTAGCCTACCTGGTTAAATAAAGGTGAAATAAAAAAATAATAATATTTGAGTCCTAAGTCAATGGATACTGGCATTGATTAGAAAACTATAACTATAACAACAAAAAATATCCTACTTCCTGTTTGGATTTTTCTCCAGTTTTCACCTGCCAAATCAGTTCTGTCGTACTCACATTAGTATGACAGTTTTGGAAACTTTAGAGTGTTTTCTATCCAAATCTACTAATTATATGCATATCCCATCTTCTGGGCCTTCTGGGCCTGAGTAGAAGGCAGTTTAATTTGGGCATGCTTTTCATCCAAAATGCCAAATGTTGCCCCCTACCCTAGAAAAGTTAAACAAGTCATCATTCACAAGGCTGCTGGGCCAGACAGATGCATGCTCGGACCAACTGGCAAGTAGATTTCAACCTCTTCCTGACCGAGTCCTATGTCTTTCAAGCAGACCACCATAGTCCCTGTGTCCATGAAACCGAAGGTAACCTGCCCAAGTGCGTACCGCCCATAACACTCACGCTGGTAGCCATGAATTGCATTGAAAGGCAGGTCATGGCTCACATCAACACCATCATCCTGGAAACCCTAGACCCACTCCAATGCGCATACCACGTCCCAACAGATCCACAGATGAACTAATCTAATCGCACTCCACGCTGCCTTTTGCCACCTGGACAAATGGAAAACCTACGCGAGAATGCTGTTCATTGATTACAGCTCAGAGTTCAACACCATAGTGCCCACAAAGCTCATCACTAAGCTAAGGACCCTGGGACTAAACATCTCTCTCTGCAACTGGATCCTGGACTTCCTGACAGGCCACCACCAGGTGGAAAGTGTAGTCAACAACATATCTGCCAAGCTGTTCCTCAATACGGGGGCCCCTCAGGGCTCTCCCCTCCTGTACTCCCTATTCACCCACGACAAAACAAATTCAAATAAACTGTCTACAGGTCCACAACAACTTGCAATAGTTTTTCTCTTTCAGGAACTGTCAAATTGTGTCACACACGGATGTGTTTCAACTGTCTTTGTGCTTGTCTCCATCCCCTCCAGGTGTTGCCCATCTTCCCCACTATCCCCTGTGTATTTATACCTGTGTTTTCCGTTTGTCTGTTGCCAGTTTTTTTTTCGTGAAACCTACCAGCGTTTGTCCCTGTAACGGCTCTCGTCAAAAGGAGTGGACCAAAGCGCAGCGTGGAAAGTGTTCATGATATTTATTTTCAAAAAACACTCAAACCAAATAACAAAAGTGAAAACGAAAGCAAACAGTTCTGTCAGGTACAGACACTAAACAGAAAACAAGATCCCACAAAACCCAAAAGGAAAATGACAACTTATATGTGATCCCCAATCAGAGACAACGATATACAGCTGCATCTGATTGGGGACCACACACACACACACACACGGCAAAAACAAAGAAATAGAAAACATAGACTTTCCCACCTGAGTCACACCCTGACCTAAGCAAACAATTAAATGGATCTCTAAGGTCAGTGCGTGACAGTTCCCCTGCTCCTGTTTTCTAGTCCTTCCCAGTTTTGACCGTTCTACCTGCCTTGACCCTGATACTGCCTGCCGTTCTGTACCTTACACCACCTTACTGGATTATAGACGCCTGCATGCCTTGACCCTGATACTGCCTGCCGTTCTGTACCTTACCCCAGCTTACTGGATTACTGACCCCTGCATGCCTTGACCCTGATACTGCCTACCTTTCTGGACCTTACCCCAGCTTACTGGATTACTGACCCCTGCCTGCCTCAGACCTGTTGTTTGCCTGCCCCTGTTTTAGAAATAAAATGTTGTTTCTTTGACACTGTATGCATCTGGGTCATACCTGAAACGCGACATATTGAGCAAATTTCACTGCAAAAGAAACACATTCTGCCAACACGTTCAAAGACATTTGATCAAGTTCACCATTGTTTTTCCTTAAGGTATACTGTCTTGGCCTAATTCCAATACTTGTAAAGTATACAGCAAATAAGGGGTGTTATTGTCACCATAAAAGTTGAATGATGAGTTACAATGCTCGTTCACGCACATATTTACGACAGCTCTGATTTCCAATGGGAAACATGCATATGCATTGTATGCGACAAGAAACCTCTATATTTTAGGTTGATGCAGTCTTTTCAGAAAGGTGCACATAGATATCTTGTGTTCAATTTACGCAATGGTTATAAGTGAGTCCCCTGATCATCATCAACATTCAACCCAACAACAATAAACACCTGAACCATCATCCACCTCTGACCGAAGATTCAACCCAACAACAATAAACACCTGGACATCATCCACCTCTAACCAAACATTCAACCCAACAACAATAAACACCTGAACGTCATCCACCTCTAACCAAACATTCAACCCAACAACAATAAACACCTGAACGTCATCCACCTCTAACCAAACATTCAAACATTCAACCCAACAACAATAAACACCTGGACATCATCCACCTCTAACCAAACATTCAACCCAACAACAATAAACACCTGAACATCATCCACCTCTAACCAAACATTCAAACATTCAACCCAACAACAATCCACACCTGGACATCATCCACCTCTAACCAAACATTCAACCCAACAACAATCCACACCTGGACATCATCCACCTCTAACCAAACATTCAACCCAACAACAATAAACACCTGAACATCATCCACCTCTAACCAAACATTCAAACATTCAACCCAACAACAATAAACACCTGAACATCATCCACCTCTAACCAAACATTCAACCCAACAACAATAAACACCTGAACGTCATCCACCTCTAACCAAACATTCAAACATTCAACCCAACAACAATCCACACCTGGACATCATCCACCTCTATCCAAACATTCAAACATTCAACCCAACAACAATCCACACCTGGACATCATCCACCTCTAACCAAACATTCAACCCAACAACAATCCACACCTGGACATCATCCACCTCTAACCAAACATTCAACCCAACAACAATAAACACCTGAACATCATCCACCTCTAACCAAACATTCAAACATTCAACCCAACAACAATAAACACCTGAACATCATCCACCTCTAACCAAACATTCAAACATTCAACCCAACAACAATCCACACCTGGACATCATCCACCTCTAACCAAACATTCAACCCAACAACAATACAACATTGAAAGTAGTAATACCTAATAGTTTATGAACAGAGTTAATTATATCTTCTGAATTACAATACATACTCTTAAACTGTATATACACAATACAAGAAGCCTTGTTTAATTTCATAATTTTTAAGAATAAACTACGCTGATAGAAAACGTAACTTTAGAAAGAAACATGAACAATATTAACATCGTTTTTTCATGTCTCTTTTTAACGGCAGGGTAGCCTAGTGGTTAGAGCGTTGGACTAGTAACCGAAAGGTTGCAAGTTCGAATCCCTGAGCTGACAAGGTACAAATCTGTCATTCTGCCCCTGAACAGGCAGTTAACCCACTGTTCCTAGGCTGCCATTGAAAATAAGAATTTGTTCTTAACTGACTTGCCTAGTAAAATAAAGGTAAAAATAAAAAAACTGCAAGAAGACAACAGAACATGATGAATCTTCAGAGTGGAACGTGAAATATATTGGATGTTTAATAGCTGTTAAAGACCCAATCTGCAGCAATACTGTGAATCTCCAACATCTCTATCTAGAAGTGGAAACAACATGCATCAGTGTAGCGTGGAAATCATTCACCAGCTTTATTATAACATTTAAATACGTCACCACTTTGTCTTTCTGATCCAAACTCATCCACACGAGACAGATCTCTCAATGCTCTGATTCTAATCTCCCCTTTCTGTATGGAAATCACATTTGGATGTGGATTGCTTTCCCTGATTCACTTCCGTGCAAACAAAGGCTTGTTTTCTTATTTTCATGTAAATGTCTTTTGATAGGAGGAGACAGGTGTAATCAATCTTCCTCCAGACAAGGTAGGAGGCCGGGAATTATTGGTGCTTAGTAGCCCTGAGATCATAAAACAAGGAAATTGAAAGTGATATTTAATTGACACTGCCATTTCCACTGCACAGTCAAGCATGGTCCCCTCTCCTCCCACACACCAGGCTCTCTCTTTGACTCCCCCTCTCTTTCTGCCTCCCCGCAGGTGCAACAACTTGCTGAAGCAAATTTCCCTTCAAACCTCAAGCCCTTGGACTCAGATCCAGAGAGCCGCCTGTCAATCTCACCGCTCCGTGAAAGGAGGAAGCTTCAGTTGTTTTATGATGACCTGAAAACATCCTCCCTCCCAACCTGAAACATAGTATGACATATACGGTATATTATTAAATATCTGAATCCAGATGATGCATTTGAGTAGAGAAACCCCCAAATATGATATAGGTTTCATTGTCGAAGATAAAGACTGAACGTAAAGTAACACAGTATCCCAACCACACAGAACATACAGCGCTTTAGGAAAGTATTCAGACCCCTTGACTTTTTCCACATGTCATTACGTTACAGCCTTATTCTACAATTGATTACAAAAAATAATAATCTCATCAATCTACACACAATACCCAATAATGACAAAGTGAAAACAAGTTTTTAGAAATGTTTGCACTTTTATCTTTTTTAAACAGAAATACCTTATTTACATACAGTAATCATTCAGACCCTTTGCTATGAGTCTCGAAATTGATCTCAGGTGCATCCTGATTCCATTGGTCATCCTTGAGATGTTTCTACAACTTGATTGGAGTCCACCTGTGGTAAATTTAATTGAATGTCTATATAAAAGGTCCCACAGTTGACAGTGTATGTCAGAGCAAAAATCAAGCTATCGGGTCGAAGTCATTGTTTGTCGAGCTCCGAGACAGGATTGTGTCGAGGCACAGATCTGGTGAAGGGTACCAAAACATTTCTGCAGCATTAAAGGTCCCCAAGAACACAATGGCCTCCTTCATATTTTATTTCTCCCTTTTTCGTGGTATCCAATTGGTAGTTACAGTCTTGTCTCATTGCTGCATCTCCCATACGGATTCGGGAGAGGCGGGGTCGAGAGCCGTGCGTCCTCCGAAATACAACCCAGCTAAGCCGCACTGCTTCTTGACACAATGCCCACTTAACCCGGATGCCAGCTGCACCAATGTGTCGGGGAAACACCGGACACCCGGTGACCTACAGTACTCATACAGTACTTATGTCATGCAATAAAATGCAAATTAATGACTTAATAATCATACAATGTGATTTTCTGAATTTTTGTTTTAGATTCCGTTGCTGCTGATGGGCTGGTCCTGGGGCTGGCTGCTGATGGGCTGGTCCTGGGGCTGGCTGCTGATGGGCTGGTCCTGGGGCTGGCTGCTGATGGGCTGGTCCTGGGGCTGGCTGCTGATGGGCTGGTCCTGGGGCTGGCTGCTGATGGGCTGGTCCTGGGGCTGGCTGCTGATGGGCTGGTCCTGGGGCTGGCTGCTGATGGGCTAGTCCTGGGGCTGGTCTTGGGGCTGGCTGCTGATGGGCTGGTCCTGGGGCTGGCTGCTGATGGGCTGGTTACTGATGGGCTGGTCCTGGGGCTGGTCCTGGGGCTGGCTGCTGATGGGCTGGTCCTGGGGCTGGCTGCTGATGGGCTGGTCCTGGGGCTGGCTGCTGATGGGCTGGTCCTGGGGCTGGTCTTGGGGCTGGCTGCTGATGGGCTGGTCCTGGGGCTGGCTGCTGATGGGCTGGTCCTGGGGCTGGCTGCTGATGGGCTGGTCCTGGGGCTGGTTGCTGATGGGCTGGTCCTGGGGCTGGCTGAAGGTTAATCTCACCCTCTTCTTCCAACTCACTGTCAGACTCCAAATTGAGGGATGCCATGTTCCTGTTCACCCAGCTCATTGGCAGTACCTCCGATTCACTTTCGAAGGGACGGCTTACGAATTCATGGATATGAATGATCCTCATATTCTGAAAATTCTTCATCTTCCAAAGTGGAAGACGCTCCTTCCACACTAGCTTCTCTCTCTGCAACAAATATTTTTAAGGCCCTCTGAGTAGAGATGATTTATTATTAGCTGCACATTGTACTGGTTTTGACTTGAGTTTATTGTTTGTAGGGGTGCCGGGTAAGTTGTGCCTACCAGAGAACACATAGATTTCTCCTTTTTTTGGTGAGTGAATGAGTCCCACCTGGTCCATCAAGTTTACACCAATACAAGGGACACTTTTCAAAAACCCTTTAAACATCGGAAATAACTTCAAAAACAACAGTGCTCTTTACATTGGTTGTATTACACCAAACAAATGATCACACACATAATAATATAATAAACATTGAGCTCTTGTTCCTCAAGAAAAGTCCCGTACCTCAGGCCTAAAGGAGTCCAGCCCGGTAAAGGAGTTCCGTCAACCCAAGTGACCTCGTCCTTTCATAAAGTGATGCGTAATCCCGGTCTCATTAATACAATCAGATTGCAATCAACAATTTTACCACACAACTATAAAGAGTGTCACATCTCTGTAGTCTTCACTACAACTGAACACATAAATCATCACGGTATTCATCACACCAAAACACATTAAATACTGTATACAAAAAGTTGTAGTCAGTAGGTCAGTCAGACAATCCAATCTGCCAACAGATCTCCAACGGGGAAAAGGCCACGAAGGCACAGTGGAGACCAACACAGATCAGTAGTCCAACAATAGACATAAGTTGATCCAATAGTGGTTGATCCTGCGAGACGCAGGGCCTGTCTATGTGGAGGGGGGGTCCCGGCACAGTCCCCGGAGGGGATGCGACGCCCAGGAACGCTGAACCAACCGCAGAGGGAGGTGCCACATTTACCAATAGTACCTAGCAAAGGTGCAAGAGGAAGCCCAGCTGGCCGCAGCACAGATATCATGAGGGGCAGTCCTCTCAGTAGAGCCCAGGACACAGCCACACCTCATGTTGAATGTGTCACTACAGATCCCAGCACTGGCCTGCCAGCCAGCCGGTATGCAGTCGTGTCCACGATCCGGTGAGATATACTTCTCCCCGGGGTCCACCCGGCAGCACTCAGAACTTATTGAAAGAGTATGGAGCTCACCCACTGTCTTCAAGAAAGCCACCTTCATAGACAGGGGTTTCAGGGAGGCAGACTCCAGCGGTTTGAAAGGAGGCTTTGCCAAAGCTGCCAAGACCACATCCAGATCCGAGCTCGCCATTGAGCGGGGCCTAGCTGTACTTAGGTGACTAACCCCTTTCATAAACCTGGAGACCAAGGGATGGAGCTCCACTGGCCTGTCTGTTCACCCCCATGGCAGGCAGATATAGTGTCCAAATACCCTCTCAGTGTAGAGGATGCCAAGCCCTCATCCAAGCGAGGCTGCAGGTATTGGAGGACATACTGCACCCCGCATGACTCGGGCACAACCTCAATACCAGTGCACCAAGCAGAACAACCGCCAGTGCAACTGGTATGCCGTGGTTGTTGCCCTTGCGTTCTGCATGGTGTTCATTACACTCTACTGTAGTCCTAACATGGTTCATTGGTGCCGTTCAGTGGCCAAGCCCAGAGACTGAGGAGGTGCGGCCTCGGATGCCACAGAGTTCCCCTGGCCTGAGACAGCAGGTCCGGTCTCAGGGTGAAGTTGCCAAGCCCAGAGACTGAGGAGGTGCGGCCTCGGATGCCACAGAGTTCCCCTGGCCTGAGACAGCAGGTCCGGTCTCAGGGTGAAGTTGCCAAGCCCAGAGACTGAGGAGGTGCGGCCTCGGATGCCACAGAGTTCCCCTGGCCTGAGACAGCAGGTCCGGTCTCAGGGTGAAGTTGCCAAGCCCAGAGACTAAGGAGGTGCGGCGTCGGATGCCACAGAGTTCCCCTGGCCTGAGACAGCAGGTCCGGTCTCAGGGGAAGTTGCCAAGATGTCCCAGACAACAAGGACAGGAGAAGGCTGAACCAGGGTCATCTGGGCTAGTATGGGGCCATCAGAAGCAGACGATGCTCTGCCATCCTGGACAACTGGAGCTAGCCAGCGTCTAGCTCCAGTTGTTGGATCCTCACCTCTTTTTCGGCTTCTATTTCTATTTTCTAAATCAAATTCCATCTGTCTAACATGCTCTTCACCTTTTGCGCCATTTCCAAATGGGCCAGCCTCACCTTTAGCCTAGCGGTCCCGTCTGAACCACACCAAGCAGAAGATAAAGGGTTGAATCGGGACAATGTAAAGGGGTACAAACAACCCCTTTCTCTGTCGTCTCCTCTCCTGAAGCCTCCCTCTCCTCATCTTTCAACAAGAAAATTAATTTTCTCACAAAACCCTCCCTGACTATCACCAAAAGCTCAGGGTTTAGGGCTTTCTCAGGAACGAAGAGTCCATAATGGTCAGCTATGACGCAAAGGTCTACTTTACGCAACCCCACCAACCGATCAACAGAGGGCGCTTCAATAAAATTGTAGACAGCTGAGGCAGCCATTTTGTACACAGCAGCCTACTTAACACACATGAACTAAACAAGTCACCTAAACTCACAACCTACCACCACTCCTCAATCACCAATCACAGAGAACTCAGAGCAGCGGGGTCCCGGATGAACCCCTATTATGTTACGTACGCCTCTTGGTGGAGGGAATGCAAAACCCTGCTACAACTAAACTCCCTGTGGAGTGAAAGAGGTATGTGTTTGTGGGAATTTATTTCCTTCACACGTTAAAGTGGGGAAAAGGGTCTAGATGGAAACAAAGCAAAGAAAGTTCAAGTTAAAGAGCCCCCTCTCCTGCCTACCTACTACTTATCTAATCTTAGCACCACCTGGCACGCTAACCAAAATACGGGGTGGTCCGCCCAGGTCTTACCTAGAGTGCATAGATAGACTAATTACTACGTGTTATGTATGACCGCAGGCCTCTTGCCTAAATATTCTCAAGTTGCTTTCCCCTTCCCCCCTGAGAACAAATTAAACAGAATAATTCACCAAACTTAGTGAACAATTGAAATAAACCACAAACCACTAAGTCCTACGACATACACATATCTCTGGAGGAGAGGCTACAAAATACTTCACAGCAACACTTTCTGACCAACAACCAACACAGCACATACTAAGAAGCTCTCTCCTATCAAAGGAACACTGGCTTTTCAAGCTGCAGAAGGAGTCGGTAATTGATGAGCCAGCTGTTTCCCTGACGAGAGGGCGAGGTCAGAGCTCCAATCTGCAATGGGGCCGACCAATCAGCTGCTTGGAGTCCAGGAAGACATCCTGAAACACACACATACACACATACAAATCCACAACAACACAGAAACTGGAGAATGTAACACCAGCACAGCCTGGATCAGGGGGAAAAGGGGGAATGCGTAAAACTCCAGCCATGGCCAATCGTGAGCCAGAGCATCCAAGCCCATGGCTCTGGTGGCTCTGACATGGAGTACCACAGTGGGCTGTGTGCATTGTCCAGGGATGCAAACAGGTCCACCTGCACCCTCCCGAACTTGTCCCAAAGGTGCTGCATCACCTGGGGATGTAGACTCCAGTCCCAAGGTGGCAGGCTCTCCCTCGAGAGCATATCTGGTGCCACACTCAGGATGTCAGGTATGTGCTCTACACGTAGAGACGCTAGACAGCACTGAGCCCAGAGAAGGAGCTCCCATGCTATAAGATTGAGGTGGTGGGACCTCAGTCCACCCTTATGGTTGATGTAAGCCACCACTGTGGTGTTGTCCATTCTCATCAGGACATGTCTTCCTTTCAGATGTGGAAAGACCGCAGGGCCAGCTGTACAGCTCAGAGCTCTAGTGTTTTAATCTGCCTGCCGTGCCACGGGGTAGCCAACAGCCGCTGGCT
>NW_027009259.1:22500-49619 GCF_036934945.1 Oncorhynchus masou masou | reverse complement strand
TGTTACGAATCCCTTTTGGCCCGACAGTCTAGGGGGGATGGTAATGAGACTCGTAACATAACTCATGCAAATTATTATTGTGACAAAGGAAAAGTGTGAACGAAATAAGCACGACAACTGAAATCTACCGTCAAACTCTAGGTTTATTTATAAACACACGGTAATGGGGGAGCAGGAAAAGGGGCTGGGCTGGACCCAAGGAAAGAAACAATAAGTATTCAAAAACACCCCTAAGCTAGACTAGCCTACTTTAACAACAGCTAACTAACTAACCAAAAATACAGTGGGTGGTCCGCCCAGTTCTAACTAGTGTATTTAACAAAGTTCACCTACGGGTAGTGTATGCCCATGGGCGACTTGTCTTGGTTTCCCCCTTTTCCACCAGCAATCAAACACAAACACCATAACCAAAAACAATACTCACAGGTGATGACAAAGTGCTATGAGGTGCTTAAACAAAGAGAGGTTACGACACAAAGCGAGAGTGAAACACAGAGACCTACAGACATGGCATTTACAGAGAGATTGAGCTGAGCTGGGCTGGGCTGTAGAACAAACAAATGGGGTTTTTAAACCATGGGGAAGGAACTGTGATAGGTCAGGAAATTGGAGGAGGTGTGTCTTCTGATTGATGATTGGTTGTTGACTGATTGGGGAGTGATGATTTTCACCTGTGAGGGGAGAAGGAGAGAAAACAAACACACACAGGATAACTGTATCCGTAACACTCCCACCCTTAAAAGAGCAACCCTAGGGGTTGCGACTACAGTATTTCAATTAATACTCCCAACAAAGCAACAACCTTGCAAAACATGCAGAAATCATTTTCACACACGAGACAAAGCATCTGCCAACACATTATCAGAACCCTTTTTGTGGCGGATCTCCAAATTATAATTTTGTACAATCAGCGCCCAACGCATAAGGCGCTGGTTCTGGTTGTACATTCGGTGGAGAAAAACTAAGGGGTTATGGTCAGTATATACAATCACGGGTAGGGCACTGGAACCAATATATACTTCAAAGTATTGCAGAGCTAACAACAAAGCAAGAGCTTCTTGTTCTATTGTCGCATAGTTTGTTTGACATTTATTAAATTTACGTGAAAAATAACAAACGGGATGATCCACTCCACTCTTGTCCTGCTGCAGTAGAACAGCACCAGCACCTCTGGCACTAGCATCTACCTCAAGTTTGAACGGTTGTTCAAAATCAGGAGCAGCAAGTACAGGTGTACTACATAAGAGTGCTTTCGCTGATTCAAAAGCTCTCTTACAATCAGGGGACCACTCAAATGATCTAGCCGGACTAAGCAAATCGGTCAATGGAGCAACTACCGCAGAGAAATTTTTACAGAAGCTACGGTAGTAGCCAACCATCCCTAAAAAGCGGCGTAGCTCTCGTCTGGTGGTAGGTGCAGGGAATGCAGTTATAGCCAAGACCTTGGCATTAACAGGGCGCACCTGTCCATGCTTCTCAGAGGTATCACACAATCCATCCTCTTGATCAACCTCTTTGAACAGAACAGTGTTCGACAAATCTATCTCATCACCCTCTTGTCGTGCCTGAGCACGAGTGACGGCACAAGCGGGGAACACATGTAGATAATTCTGTGCCAGCTCATTCGAGAGAGAGTGGTCACTTTTATCCAATACTTCCAATACGGGTACCACCTTTCCTCCGGCAATATCGTTACCCATTATGAAGGTCACACCTTTCACTGGCAACATAGGGCGTACCCCCACTCTGAATATTCCACTGATTAACTCAGAGTGTACTTTCACAAAGTGCAATGGCACTGGGACAAAACCCATTTCAATACCCTGCACTAAGACACTGGAACCACAGTATGTATCATCAGATAAGGGCAACACATCAGACAATATAAACGACTGCGCCGCACCAGTATCTCTAAGGATTTTAACCGGACGCTGAGGCGCTTCGTCATTCGTTAGGGACACAAACCCCTCGAAAATGAATGGTTCATAACTGCGGTCGGGGACTGAGACTTTCAAACTACAGTTACCCTGAGGCACCTGTTTTGTTGCAGACCTCACAACCGTACGAATTAGAGCAACACCTGTTGGTGGCTTGGCACGAAGAGGCATCCCTTGTTTGCGTTTAAGCAGGAAGCAATCATTAATCATATGTCCTACTTTATGACAATAGAAACATGGACGCTCATTCTTCTGGCGTGCTTGACATACTACTGCTGGCCGACTAGGACTAAAGGTAGGAAACTCAGTGGCTCTACTCTCAGTTTGAGCCGAAAACACACTCTTGTGCGTCAACACAAACTCGTCTGCCAACACAGACGCTTCTGCCAGGGAGGATACTTTCTGTTCGTTTAGGTAAACTACAATGCGTTCGGGTAAGCAATTTTTAAACTCTTCCAACAAGATTAACTCCCGGAGAGAGTTGAAATCAGTTACCTTACTAGCAGCATGCCATTTATCAAACAGATTTCCCTTGTCTCTAGCAAATTCCACATAAGTCTTACTAGAAGACTTTCTATGAGACCTAAATCTCTGTCGGTATGCCTCAGGCACAAGCTCATAGGCACGAAGAACAGTAGCTTTGACCACTTCATAATTCAAACTGTCCTCCAGAGGTAGCGCTGACAAAACCTCTTGGGCTTTACCAGTTAATTTACACTGAAGTAATAGGCACCAAACCTCTTCAGGCCATTTCAATGCTACGGCTATACGCTCAAATACACAAAAATAGGAGTCAACCTCTGACTCTCTGAACAAAGGTACTAAGGCAATCTGCCTACTAATGTCAAACGTGTTTGAGGACACAGCAGGTGAGGACGGCTCACAAACAGGCACAGTAGGACCGGAGGCTAGCCTCGCTGTCTCTGCCTCAAGTTCCATCTGGCGCATTTTGAACTCCAACTGCCTTTGTTCTCTGTCTGCCTCAATTTTACACATCTCCAAATGCCGTTGTTCTCGTTCTTTTTCTGCCTCTATTTTACACATCTCCAACTGGAGAGTCTCTCGCCTAATTTGGGCTCTCTCTTCCACCTCCAGTTGGAACTGTGCTAATCGGACATCCCTCCTGGCCTCACCATTTGACAGTGGGGAGAGTGGATCAAAACGGGACAATGTGGCTGGTGTTTTAGCCTCTCCCTCATTATCAGACACCAATGGTCTTACAGGAGCAGCAACATCCGCTACAGGGGTAGTAGGCTCAGGCAGCGGTAACACAAGCACCTGCTCTTCCAACAATACATTTAATACTATCCGTTTCACCTCCGCCTTAACTAAACTCTGCGGAATCGATACTGAATAATGGTCAGCCAAGGTCATTAAATCAACTCTACGACATTTGTCAAAAACCTCCCACGAAGGGTTATCCAAAAAAGATTTCAAATCAAAAGTAGTCATTTTTACACTACTTCACAAGTGCCAAAGGAAATAGCAAACACTAATGCTACTTCAGCTATGACGCTCAACACTGAACTATACCACCGCAACAATCTACATAGGCGGCATGGGTGTCAGTTATGACAGATCCCGGATAGGCCCACTTATGTTACGAATCCCTTTTGGCCCGACAGTCTAGGGGGATGGTAATGAGACTCGTAACATAACTCATGCAAATTATTATTGTGACAAAGGAAAAGTGTGAACGAAATAAGCACGACAACTGAAATCTACCGTCAAACTCTAGGTTTATTTATAAACACACGGTAATGGGGGGAGCAGGAAAAGGGGCTGGGCTGGACCCAAGGAAAGAAACAATAAGTGACTAAAAACACCCCTAAGCTAGACTAGCCTACTTTAACAACAGCTAACTAACTAACCAAAAATACAGTGGGTGGTCCGCCCAGTTCTAACTAGTGTATTTAACAAGTTCACCTACGGGTAGTGTATGCCCATGGGCGACTGTCTTGGTTTCCCCTTTTCCACCAGCAATCAAACAAACACCATAACCAAAAACAATACTCACAGGTGATGACAAAGTGCTATGAGGTGCTTAAACAAAGAGAGGTTACGACACAAAGCGAGAGTGAAACACAGAGACCTACAGACATGGCATTTACAGAGATTGAGCTGAGCTGGAGGCTGGGCTGTAGAACAAACAAATGGGAGTTTTAAACCATGGGAAGGAACTGTGATAGGTCAGGAAATTGGAGGAGGTGTGTCTTCTGATTGATGATTGGTTGTTGACTGATTGGGGGTGATGATTTTCACCTGTGAGGGAGAAGGAGAAAACAAACACACACAGGATAACTGTATCCGTAACAGTTGGAACCTCATAAATAGAATGAAATAGAACAGTGGTCTGGAACCTCTAACCGTGGTCTTGAATAGAATGAATAGAACAGGCTTGGAACCTCTAACCGTGGTCATAAATAGAATGAATAGAACAGGCTTGGAACCTCTAACCGTGGAACCAGGCTTGGAACATGATATAGAATGAATAGAACAGGCTTGGAACCTCTAACCGTGGTCATAAATAGAATGAATAGAACAGGCTTGGAACCTCTAACCGTGGTCATGAATAGAATGAATAGAACAGGCTTGGAACCTCTAACCGTGGTCATAAATAGAATGAATAGAACAGGCTTGGAACCTCTAACCGTGGTCATAAATAGAATGAATAGAACAGGCTTGGAACCTCTAACCGTGGTCATAAATAGAATGAATAGAACAGGCTTGGAACCTCTAACCGTGGTCATAAATAGAATGAATAGAACAGGCTTGGAACCTCTAACCGTGGTCATAAATAGAATGAATAGAACAGGCTTGGAACCTCTAACCGTGGTCATAAATAGAATGAATAGAACAGGCTTGGAACCTCTAACCGTGGTCATAAATAGAATGAATAGAACAGGCTTGGAACCTCTAACCGTGGTCATAAATAGAATGAATAGAACAGGCTTGGAACCTCTAACTGTGGTCATAAATAGAATGAATAGAACCTCCTCTAACCGTGGTCATAAATAGAATGAATAGAACAGGCTTGGAACCTCTAACCGTGGTCATAAATAGAATGAATAGAACAGGCTTGGAACCTCTAACCGTGGTCATAAATAGAATGAATAGAACAGGCTTGGAACCTCTAACCGTGGTCATAAATAGAATGAATAGAACAGGCTTGGAACCTCTAACCGTGGTCATAAATAGAATGAATAGAACAGGCTTGGAACCTCTAACCGTGGTCATAAATAGAATGAATAGAACAGGCTTGGAACCTCTAACCGTGGTCATAAATAGAATGAATAGAACAGGCTTGGAACCTCTAACCGTGGTCATAAATAGAATGAATAGAACAGGCTTGGAACCTCTAACCGTGGTCATAAATAGAATGAATAGAACAGGCTTGGAACCTACATACTGTCTGGTCAGGGAGTCTGTGGTTGAGATACAATACTGTCATTAGTCTGGCCAGAGAGTTTGTTGAGACACAATATTGTCTTGGGACATGCATATTGACCAATGAATGTGATATTGTCTGGGTTATTAGGTTAGGCTTTATTTTTGTATTTATTTAACTAGGCAAGTCAGTTAAGAACAAATTATTTTTTTACGATGACGGCCTACCCTCCCTCCCCGGCCAAACCTGAGCCGTTTGTGCGGGGACTCCCAACTACGGCCAGATGTGATGCAACCTGGATTCGAACCAGGTACTGCAGTGACGAGTCTTGCACTGAGATGTCGTGTCTCAGACCACTGCGCCACTCAGGTGCACATGAGGCCAACAAACACCAGACATCACTTTACAGTTTATTATCTGACTTAGTGACTAATATTACAGCACAGGTTGAAGAAAAACTCTGATCAGATGAGCTCATTGGTTTTAGTTTCAGTACTGGTTATTCTGAAGAAAAACTCTGATCAGATGATGTAATTGGTTTTAGTTTCAGTACTGGTTATTCTGAAGAAAAACTCTGATCAGATGAGCTCATTGGTTTTAGTTTCAGTACTGGTTGTTCTGAAGAAAAACTGATCAGATGATCTCATTGGTTTTAGTTTCAGTACTGGTTGTTCTGAAGAAAAACTGATCAGAGGATCTCATTGGTTTTAGTTTCAGTACTGGTTATTCTGAAGAAAAACTGATCAGATGATGTCATTGGTTTTAGTTTCAGTACTGGTTGTTCTGAAGGAAGCTGATCAAGGATCTCATTGGTTTAGTTTCAGTACTGGTTGTTCTGAAGGGAAGCTGATCAGATGAGATCTCATTGGTTTTAGTTTCAGTACTGGTTGTTCTGAAGGAAAACTGATCAGATGATCTCATTGGTTTTAGTTTCAGTACTGGTTGTTCTGAAGAAAAACTCCTGATCAGATGATGTCATTGGTTTTAGTTTCAGTACTGGTTGTTCTGAAGGAAAAATCAGAGGATCTCATTGGTTTTAGTTTCAGTACTGGTTGTTCTGAAGAAGCTGATCAGAGGATCTCATTGGTTTTAGTTTCAGTACTGGTTGTTCTGAAGAAGCTGATCAGAGGATCTCATTTGGTTTTTAGTTTCAGTACTGGTTGTTCTGAAGGAGCTGATCTCATTGGTTTTAGTTTCAGTACTGGTTGTTCTGAAGAAAACTCTGATCAGATGAGCTCATTGGTTTTAGTTTCATGTACTGGTTGTTCTGAAAAACTCTGATCAGATGTCAAGTCATTGGTTTTGAGTTTGACTGGTTGTTCTGAGGAAGCTGATCAAGGATCTCATTGTTTTAGTTTCAGTACTGGTTGTTCTGAAGGAAGCGATGATCAGATGATGTCATTGGTTTACAGTTTTCATACTGACTGGTTGTTCTGAAGGAAGCTGATCAGGAGGATCTCATTGGTTTTAGTTTCAGTACTGGTTGTTAACTCAAGGAAGCTGATCAAGGATCTCATTGGTTTTAGTTTCAGTACTGGTTTTTCTGAAGGAACTGATCGAGGATCTCATTGGTTTTAGTTTCAGTACTGGTTGTTCCTGGAGGGAAGCTGATCAGAGGATCTCATTGGTTTTCCCAAGCAGGAAGCAGACCTGTTTGTAATATTGCTCCGTTTCAGTAAAGCCAACAGCAGTACCTTTTGTTCATGTTTTCCTTAATGGAAAGAACGAGTCCATTGTGTCAACCCCTGCTTACATTTTGAACACTTTGATGTCCTGAATTGGAGGAAGTTGGGACAACAATGTTAATACAATACAGTGTTCTCCTCCTATTCCTCCTTGTCAAATGAATTAAGGATACCTCCCAATAGGACTTCAACATGGCACTACTCGTTGACCAAATTCCTATACTGAGAACAGTAACCTACATAATGGCTTCATAAAGCCTACTCACCTACATAATGACTTACGACAAAGCCCCACGGGGACTCCCATGTTAAGTAGCCTATTTAACTCATAATGCATACTAAACTACATAAGGCTTCCTAATGCATACTAACCTACATATATACTTCATAGTGCTATAAAACATAGGATATGCTTGGTTGGTACTAACCTACATACTTCATACGTCCTTCCAATCTACTTAAACTACATCCATACCTAAAACACATTAGCTGTGTTCATAATACCCATATTAACATGTAATACCACTTCATAATGAGAATATACTATTAATTCCTTTTCATAATGTCATATCTAACCTCATAATGGCTCCTCCTCCTCCTCCTCCTCCTCCTCCTCCTTCTTCCTCCTTACATCTTCCTCCCCAAAATGAGATTAAGGATACATCCCAAACGACTCTCTATATACTGCACTACTTCCAAAGCCCTATGGGGGACTAGGAACTAACCTACATAATGACTTCATAAGCCTACTAACCTACATAATGACTTCATAATGCAGCCCATAATGGACTAGGAACACTTAACCTACTTAATGACTTCATAATGCATACTAACCTACATAATGACTTCATAATGCATACTAACCTACAATAACGCTTCATAATGCCTACTAACCTACATAATGGCTTCATAATGCCTACTAACCCTACATAATGGCTTCATAATGCCTTATAACCTACTTAATGACTTCATAATGCATACTAACCTACATAATGGCTTCATAATGCTTCATAATATATACTAACCTACTTAATGACTTCATAATGCATACTAACCTACTTAATGACTTCATAATGCATTATAACCTACTTAATGGCTTCATAATGCATACTAACCTACATACTGGCTTCATAATGCATACTAATGACTTCTACATACTAACCTCATAATGCCTTATAACCTACTTAATGACTTCATAATGCCTTATAACCTACTTAATGACTCCATAATGCATACTAACCTACATAAGGCCCAAAGCGTGGGGCTGTAGATTAATTAGCAGTGACTAGGAACAGCGTGGAGCCCATTCAGTATGTGATGGGATAATGATGTGGAGGTCTTTTAATGAACACCACAGCCGGTCAACGACGTCGGCGTTTATATCCAGCTGTCTGTATGGGGACGTATCTCTGGAGCCGATCCGAGCTTGAATCCATTCGGATACGGTTGCAGGGAGCAACCGTTTGGGATATAATATTTCAAATGGAACGGCTTCGGCATCTGCCTGCAATGATATGAATGCAGGGCAGCCTAGTGGTTAGAGAGTGGCGGCAGGTTAGCCTAGTGGTTGGGAGGCGGCAGGTTAGCCTAGTGGTTAGAGTGGAGGGGGCGGCAGGGTAGCCTAGTGGTTAGAGTGGAGGGGCGGCAGGGTAGCCTAGTGGTTAGAGAGGGGCGGCAGGGCAGCTAGTGGTTAGAGTGTGGTTAGAGTGGAGCGGCAGGGCAGCCTAGTGGTTAGAGAGGGGCGGCAGGGCAGCCTAGTGGTTAGAGAGGGGCGGCAGGGCAGCCTAGTGGTTAGAGAGGGCGGCAGGTAGCTTTGTGGTTAGAGCATTGGACTAGTAACCCAAAGGTTGCAAGTTCAAGCCCGAACTGACAAGGTACAAATCTGTCGTTCTGCCTCTGAACAAGGCAGTTAACCCACTGTTCCTAGGCCGTCATTGAAAATAAGAATTTGTTCTTAACTGACTTGCCTAGTAAAATAAAGGTATAAAAAATATAATATTTCAAATGGGAACGCTTCGACATCTGTCTGCAATGATATGAATGTATGACGATTTTAAACTTTCCTTACAGATGGCATTTCAACATCAAGGGATATTTTTTTAATTTTTATTACCTAGGCTACACACAAAGCAAGGTAGTAGGACTATACCCCTTGACAATGTCCATGTACAATATCGGTTCTTTTAATGGCCACGTTAGACATAATATTTAAAATGGAAAGCTCATGTATCTGTCTGCAATGACATGAATGTTGTTGATAGAAACTTGGTTCACGGGTTGGATGTATGTATATCTCTGAACAATGACCAGCCTGACTGTTCACTGCCAGCTCTACAGGCCTCGACCGACAGTATATCTCTTAACAATGACCAGCCTGACTGTTCACTGCCAGCGCTACAGGCCTCGACCTACAGTATATCTCTGAACAATGACCAGCCTGACTGTTCACTGCCAGCTCTACAGGCCTCGACCTACAGTATATCTCTGAACAATGACCAGCCTGACTGTTCACTGCCAGCTCTACAGGCCTCGGCCTACAGTATATCTCTTAACAATGACCAGCCTGACTGTGCACTGCCAGCTCTACAGGCCGAGACCTACAGTATATCTCTTAACAATGACCAGCCTGACAGCTTGACTGTTCACTGCCAGCTCTAATATTTCCCATTCTGTGGATGACAAGAGTAGGGAGAGATGACAGTCAGGATCTGACAGAGGAACAGTGTTCGTAGAAGCGAGGGAGGAACACAATGTCTGTACAGAATTTTTATTTATCTTGACAGTCTCACAGTGGCAGAAACACAGTGTGTTGTGTTCAGTGAAGTCAGTGGATTTCTTTTAATGTTATTTTTTGTTTTAAACGTGTAAACTGTAGTACTATTTGTTGTTTTAAACGTGTAAACTGTAGTACTATTTGTTGTTTTAAACATGTAAACTGTAGTACTATTTGTTGTTTTAAACGTGTAAACTGGAGTACTACTTGTTGTTTTAAACGTGTAAACTGTAGTACTATTTGTTGTTTTAAACATGTAAACTGTAGTACTATTTGTTGTTTTAAACGTGTAAACTGTAGTACTATTTGTTGTTTTAAACGTGTAAACTGTAGTACTATTTGTTGTTTTAAACATGTAAACTGTAGTACTATTTGTTGTACTAGCAATCCTTCTCACCCCCCTAAATGATTTAGATGCACTATTGTAAAGTGGCTGTTCCACTGATGTCAGAAGGTGAATTCACCAATTTGTAAGTCGCTCTGGATAAGAGCGTCTGCTAAATGACTTAAATGTAAAATGTAATGTAAATGTTGTTTTAAACGTGTAAACTGTAGTACTATTTGTTGTTTTAAACATGTAAACTTTAGTACTATTTGTTGTTTTAAACGTGTAAACTGTAGTACTATTTGTTGTTTTGTGTAGCCTTCTCCTGGCTGTACAATCAATTTCTCCTCAGAGACAAATAAAGTTTCAATTTAATATAACGTGTTCCGGGTCATCCCCAGTAATGAGTTCCTCCCTCCCTCCCTGTCTCTGTCTATCTGGCTACCTTTAGACAGGCAGCCCAATTCTGATCTCCTTTTGACCAATCACGTCAGCTCTTTTCAAAGCAAAACATACAGTGGGGCAAAAAAAGTATTTAGTCAGCCACCAATTGTGCAAGTTCTCCCACTTAAAAAGATGAGAGAGGCCTGTAATTTTCATCATAGGTACACTTCAACTATGACAGACAAAATGAGCATTTTTTTCTCTCCAGAAAATCACATTGTAGGATTTTTAATGAATTTATTTGCAAAGAAAATGTGTTTTTTCCCCACTGTATATATATATTTTTTAAATCAGAATTCTGTCTAAATGTAGCCTAGGTGTCTGCTTATGATTTAAAAAAATGTTGCCTAAATGGTAAAAACAAAAAAATGTGTGTGTTGCAGGTGTGGTGGAGGGGAACATGGCTGCTGTCGAGGCCTACAAGTCGACCGGCGGTGACATCGCCCGTCAGCTGACTTCAGACGAGGTCCGCCTCCTGAACCGCCGCCACTGCCTTCAACGACGGCTTTACGCTAGTTCACCTGGCCATCCGCTTCCAGAGACAAGACATGTTGGCTATCCTTCACTTGAGGTAAAGTTACATTTCTTTTGAAATACATAAGAGTTCTGGTGAATGTCCAGATTCGAATCAATTTTGTCCCCGATGGATCGACTAGCTATTTGGAACAGTACCAATTATCGGAATGGCTCAACGTAAAGTGATTAGAAGTCAGGGGAGACAAAGAATCCAGAAGGAAAAACAATGGCATCTGACTTATGGTCAGACTTATCACAACTGTAATTCACATAGGCAGCACTGTACTTATCATTTCCGAATCAGACATCTTGAAATCCAACGTAAGTCACATTTAACATTTTTTGTGCATTAGACAGATGTATTATTTTTTTTGCTAATCCAAGTACTCATATATTGTTTTAAAGCAATGAGGCTGATTACAACATATCAGATTGTTTTAGCTTAAAATGTTGATTGAGTTTTATTTATTCATATTATAAGCTCAACAATATGCACGTGGCTGTATGAGCGAATCTTCTAAATTTGCAATTACCAGGGAAACATTGTTCTCTAAAGCGTACCGCATGTGTGAGCAGTTTCATGTGACAAATTAAGAAAATATCTGGGTACAACTAAAATTAAGAAAGGGGATTTATTATGGATCCCCATTAGTTCCTGCTAAGGCAGCTACTCTTCTTGGGGTTTATTATGGATCCCCAACTAGCATACTCTTCCTGGGGTTTAATATCCCCATTAGTTCCTGCCAAGGCAAAGCTACTCTTCCTGGGTTTTATTATGGATCCCCATTAGTTCCTGCCAAGGCAGCAGCTACTCTCACTGGGGTTTATTATGGATCCCCATTAGTTCCTGCCAGGCAGCAGCTACTCTTCCTGGGGTTTATTATGGATCCCCATTAGTTCCTGCCAAGGCAGCAGCTACTCTTCCTGGGGTTTGTTATGGATCCCCATTAGTTCCTGCCAAAAGCAGCAGCTACTCACCCTGGGGTGTAGCAAAATTAATGCAATTATGTAATTTAAAAACATTTACAATACATTCACAACATATTTCAAAATGGATTAAGTGTGTGCCCTCAAGCCCCTACTCTACTACCACATATCTACAACACGAAACCCTTGTGAAAGTGTGTGTACAGTGGAAGTGTTCTTTAATGGAAGCCTCGCAACAAAGTCCAGGTAGAATCAGGAATTCCCCAGGGCAGCTGTCTAGGCCCCTTACCCTTTTTAATCTTTACTAACGACATGCCACTGGCTTTGAGTAATGACTCAACACTATACACTTCAGCTACTACAGCAACTGAAATGACTGAAATGAAAAGCCGTCTTGTCATAATGAGTCTGTCCTCCCTCTATCCCCGTGCAGGTGTCCCAGCAGGCAGCTAAGTGTATCCCTGCCATGGTGTGTGGTGAGCTGACAGAACAGATCCGCAGGGAGATCGCTGCCTCTCTGCACCAACGTAAAGGAGACTTCAACTGTTACTTCCTCTCTGACCTGGTGACCTTCACACTGCCCGCAGGTGACCGACCTTGCCTGTCCTTAATGTACATCTTGCTGTTTGTCCTCAGTGTTCCTCAGGGATGATGAATTGATATTAACAAGCTAAATGTCCGAGGAGATTGGTTCATCATGATAAAATTTGCAAAGCGACTGGGAAATGTTTTATACAATTTCAAGTTGTTCTGTAAATAAAACACGCTAGGAAGTATGCTTAAGTGTATGAATTAACAATGTAGGTTATCCTTGTGGGAGCAGTAGCTAGTCTTAGTGAGGAGAGAGACTGCATCCAGTCTTGTAGTACAGTAGCTAGTCTTGATGGGAGGGCTGTATCCAGTCTTGTAGTACAGTAGCTAGTCTTGGTGAGGGAGAGAGAGACTGTATCCAGTCTTGTATTACAGTAGCTAGTCTTGGTGAGGAGAGAGGGCTGCATCAGTCTTGTAGAACAGTAGCTAGTCTTAGTGAGGAGAGACTGTATCCAGTCTTGTAGAACCTGAGCTAGTCTTGGTGAGGAGAGAGACTGTCAGTCTTGTAGAACAGTAGCTAGTCTTGGTGAGGGAGAGAGAGACTATCCAGTCTTGTAGGTAGCTAGTCTTGGTGAGAGAGACTGCATCCAGTCTTGTAGAACAGTAGCTAGTCTTAGTGAGGAGAGAGAGACTGTATCCAGTCTTGTAGTACAGTAGCTAGTCTTGGTGAGGGAGAGAGAGACTGTATCCAGTCTTGTAGAACAGTAGCTAGTCTTGGTGATTGAGGACTGTATCCAGTCTTGTAGAACAGTGGCTAGTCTTGGTGAGGGAGAGAGACTGCATCCAGTCTTGTAGTACAGTAGCTAGTCTTGGTGAGGAGACTGTATCCAGTCTTGTAGAACAGTAGCTAGTCTTGGTGAGGAGAGACTGTATCCAGTCTTGTAGTACAGTAGCTAGTCTTGGTGAGGGAGAGACTGTATCCAGTCTTGTAGTACCAGTAGCTAGTCTTAGTGAGAGAGGGAGTCTTGTAGAACAGTAGACTTGGTGAGGGAGAGACTGCCAGTCTTGTAGAACAGTAGCTAGTCTTGGTGAGGGAGAGACTGTATCCAGTCTTGTAGTACAGTAGCTAGTCTTAGTGAGGAGAGACTGCATCAGTCTTGTAGAACAGTAGCTAGTCTTGGTGAGGAGAGAGAGACTGTATCCAGTCTTGTAGAACAGTAGCTAGTCTTGGTGAGGGAGAGAGAGACTGTATCCAGTCTTGTAGTACAGTAGTAGTCTTGGTGAGGGAGAAGAGAGACTGTATCCAGTCTTGTAGAACAGTAGCTAGTCTTAGTGAGGAGAGAGACTGTATCAGTCTTGTAGTACAGTAGCTAGTCTTGGTGAGGAGAGACTGTATCCAGTCTTGTAGAACAGTAGCTAGTCTTGGTGAGGGGAGAGAGACTGCATCCAGTCTTGTAGAACAGTAGCTAGTCTTATTGAGGGAGAGAGACTGCATCAGTCTTGTAGAACAGTAGCTAGTCTTGGTGAGGAGAGACTGTATCCAGTCTTGTAGTACAGTAGCTAGTCTTGGTGAGGAGAGAGACTGCATCCAGTCTTGTAGAACAGTAGCTAGTCTTGGTGAGGAGAGACTGTATCCAGTCTTGTAGAACAGTAGCTAGTCTTGGTGAGAGAGAGACTGTATCCAGTCTTGTAGAACAGTAACTAGTCTTGGTGAGAGAGAGACTGTATCAGTCTTGTAGTACAGTAGCTAGTCTTGGTGAGAGAGAGAGACTGTATCAGTCTTGTAGAACAGTAGCTAGTCTTGGTGAGGAGAGAGACTGTATCCAGTCTTGTAGTACAGTAGCTAGTCTTGGTGAGGAGAGAGAGACTGCATCCAGTCTTGTAGTACAGTAGCTAGTCTTGGTGAGGGAGAGACTGTATCCAGTCTTGTAGTACAGTAGCTAGTCTTAGTGAGGGAGAAGACTGTATCAGTCTTGTAGAACAGTAGCTAGTCGTGGTGAGGGAGAGACTGTATCCAGTCTTGTAGAACAGTAGCTAGTCTTGGTGAGAGAGAGAGAGACTGTATCCAGTCTTGTAGAACAGTAGCTAGTCTTAGTGAGGAGAGAGAGAGACTGTATCAGTCTTGTAGTACAGTAGCTAGTCTTGGTGAGGAGAGACTGTATCCAGTCTTGTAGAACAGTAGCTAGTCTTGGTGAGGGAGAGACTGTATCCAGTCTTGTAGAACAGTAGCTAGTCTTGGTGAGGGAGAGACTGTATCCAGTCTTGTAGTACAGTAGCTAGTCTTGGTGAGGGAGAGAGAGACTGCATCCAGTCTTGTAGAACAGTAGCTAGTCTTGGTGAGGGGAGAGAGAGACTGCATCCAGTCTTGTAGAACAGTAGCTAGTCTTGGTGAGGAGAGACTGCATCCAGTCTTGTAGAACAGTAGCTAGTCTTGGTGAGGGGAGAGAGAGACTATATCCAGTCTTGTAGAACAGTAGCTAGTCTTGGTGAGAGGAGAGACTGTATCCAGTCTTTTCCCTACAGTAGCTATCGTCTTGGTGAGTGTGCACTGAACTGTACACACACACATACATACTGTAGTCTGGTTGTATTCTGTTTCAGTAGGCTAGTATTTATGTGCAGGCAGAGCTTGGCTTCAGGCCATTACAGTCTCACTCTCTCTCTGTTACTCTAGCTCCCTCTTGGTGGGGAGAGAGAGACTGTATCCAGTCTTGTAGTACAGTAGCTAGTCTTGGTAGAGAGAGAGAGACTGTATCCCGGTCTTGTAGTACAGTAGCTAGTCTTGGTGGTGAGGGAGAGACTGTATCCAGTCTTGTAGTACAGTAGCTAGTCTTGGTGAGAGAAGAGAGACTGTATCCAGTCTTGTAGTACAGTAGCTAGTCTTGGTGAGTGAGGAGGTGTATCAGTCTTGTGGCAACAGGTCACAAATCTTGCTGCTGTGATGGCACACTGTGGAATTTCACCCAGTAGATATGGGAGTTTTCAAAATTGGATTTGTTTTCGAATTCTTTGTGGATCTGTGTAATCTGAAAATATGTCTCTCTAATATGGTCATACATTGGGCAGGAGGTTAGGAAGTGCAGCTCAGTTTCCACCTCATTTTGTGGGCAGTGAGCACATAGCCTGTCTTCTCTTGAGAGCCATGTCTGCCTACGGCGGCCTTTCTCAATAGCAAGGCTATGCTCGCTGATAGCAAGGCTATCTCTCTCTCTCTCTCTCTCTTTCTCTCTCTCTGTCTCTCTCTCTCTGTCTCTTTCTCTCTCTCTCTCTGTCTCTCTCTCTCTCTGTCTCTTTCTCTCTCTCTGTCTCTCTCTTTCTCTGTCTCTTTCTCTCTCTCTGTCTCTCTCTTTCTCTCTCGCTCTCTGTCTCTCTCGCTCTCTCTCTTTCGCTCTCTCTCTCTCTCTCTCTCTCTCTCTCTATCTCTCTCTCTCTCTCTGTCTCTCTCTCTCTGTCTCTTTCTCTCTCTCTGTCTCTCTCTTTCTCTCTCGCTCTCTGTCTCTCTCGCTCTCTCTCTTTTGCTCTCTCTCTCTCTCTCTCTCTTTCTCTCTCTCTCTCTCTCTGTCTCTCTCTCTCTGTCTCTTTCTCTCTCTCTGTCTCTCTCTTTCTCTCTCTCGCTCTCTGTCTCTCTCGCTCTCTCTCTTTCGCTCTCTCTCTCTCTCTCTCTCTCTCTCTTTCTCTCTCTCTCTCTCTGTCTCTCTCTCTCTGTCTCTTTCTCTCTCTCTGTCTCTCTCTTTCTCTCTCGCTCTGTCTCTCTCGCTCTCTCTCTTTCGCTCTCTCTCTTTCGCTCTCTCTCTCTCTCTCTCTCTCTCTCTCTCTCTCTCTCTCTCTCTCTCTCTCTCTCTCTCCCCCAGTGTTTTCACTATTGAGCCAGAGAATGGTCACCAGTGTTCTCTTCTGTGTATGCAGTTAGCCGTGCAGCTACTGTGCTTTCAGAATGTATTCACACCCCCCTGATTTATTCCACCTATTGTTGTTACAGCCTGACTTCAGAATGGATTTGTCCCCCCCCTCAACCATCTAAACACAATACTCCATAATGACAAAGTGAAGACATGTTTTTATTTTTTTGCAAATATATTGAAAAATGAAATCTCATTTACATATGTATTCACACCCCTTTGCTCTGACACTCCAAATTGAGCTCGGGTTTTTTCCATTTTACTTTTATCGTTCTTGATGTCACTGCACTTTTATTTGGAGTCCACCTTTGGCCAATTTTAAATGGTTTGGACATATATTTAGAAAGAAACACACCTGTCTGTATAGGGTGTGACAGCGCATGTTCGTGTAGAACCTATACCGGGAAGTCCAAGGAACTCTCCGTAGATCCCTGAGATACGTGACCAGGCCTATATCTGGGGAAGGGTAGAAAACTATTACCAGAGTCTTGAAAGTTTCCATCATTGGGAAATGGAAAAACATATTGAACTAAACAGACTCTGCCTGGAGCTGGCTGTCTGACCAAACTGAGCTACCGGGCAAGAAGGGAGCTTGGTCAAGGAGGTGACCAAGATCCCAATGACCGCCAATGTTCCTTGGCTGAGATGGGAGAAGCTGCCAGAAGGACAAACAGTCTCTGCAGCACTTCACCTATCTGGGCTTTATGGGAGGGTGGCCAGACGGAAGCCGTGACAGAGTTCCTTGGCTGAGATGGGAGAACCTGCCAGAAGGACAACAGTCTCTACAGCACTTCACCTATCTGGGCTTTTTATGGGAGGGTGGCCAGACTAAAGCCGTGACAGAGTTCCTTGGCTGAGATGGGAGAAGCTGCAGAAGGACAACAGTCTCTCTACAGCACTTCACCTATCTGGGCTTTATGGGAGGTGGCCAGACGAAAGCCGTGACAGAGTTCCTTGGCTGAGATGGGAGAAGCTGCCAGAAGGACAACAGTCTCTACAGCACTTCACCTATCTGGGCTTTATGGGAGGGGTGGCCTGAGAAGGAAATGACAGGGTTCCTTGGCTGAGATGGGAGCCAGCTGCCTGTAGAAACAGTCTCACAACTTCACCTATCTGGGCTTTATGGGAGCCAGGCGGAAGCCGTGAAATTCCTTGCAAAAAGCTGAAGTGGGTCTCTTTATGGGATTTAAATCTGGAAATATGCTTCATGGGGAGGTGAGAAATATGCAGACGGCGTGACAGAGTTCCTTGGCTGAGATGGAGAAGCTGCCAGTAGGACAACAGTCTCACAGCACACCTGGAGGTTGTTAAAAAGGTATATGACAGCACACCTGGAGGTTGTTAAAAAGGTACATGACAGCCCACCTGGAGGTTGTTAAAAAGGTACATGACAGCCCACCTGGAGGTTGTTAAAAAGGTACATGACAGCACACCTGGAGGTTGTTAAAAAGGTACATGACAGCACACCTGGAGGTTGTTAAAAAGGTGCATGACAGCCCACCTGGAGGTTGTTAAAAGGTACATGACAGCCCACCTGGAGGTTGTTATAAAGGTACATGACAGCCCACCTGGAGGTTGTTAAAGGTACATGACAGCCCACCTGGAGGTTGTTAAAAAGGTACATGACAGCCCACCTGGAGGTTGTTATAAAGGTACATGACAGCCCACCTGGAGGTTGTTAAAAAGGTACATGACAGCACACCTGGAGGTTGTTAAAAAGGTACATGACAGCCCACCTGGAGGTTGTTATAAAGGTACATGACAGCACACCTGGAGGTTGTTAAAAAGGTACATGACACCTGGAGGTTGTTAAGGTACATGACAGCCCACCTGGAGGTTGATACAAAAGGTACATGACAGCAGCACACCTGGAGGTTGTTAAAGGTACATGACAGCCCACCTGGAGGTTGTTATGAGTACATGACAGCCCACCTGGAGGTTGTTATAAAGGTACATGACAGCATACCTGGAGGTTGTTATAAAGGTACATGACAACCCACACCTGGAGGTTGTTAAAGGTACATGACAGCCCCACCTGAGTTGTTAAAAGGTACATGACAGCCCACCTGGAGGGTTGTTAAAAGGTAAAGGTACATGACAGCCCACCTGGAGTTGTTAAAAAGGTACATGACAGCCCACCTGGAGGTTGTTAAAGGTACATGACAGCCCACCTGGAGGTTGTTAAAAAGGTACATGACAGCCCACTGGAGGTTGTTAAAAAGGTACACTGACAACACCTGGACCAGCCCACCTGGAGGTTGTTAAAAGGTACATGACAGCCCACCTGGAGGTTGTTGAAAAGGTACATGACAGCACACCTGGAGGTTGTTAAAGGTACATGACAGCCCACCTGGAGGTTGTTAAAAAGGTACATGACAGCCCACCTGGAGTTGTTAAAAAGGTACAGCCCACCTGGAGGTTGTTAAAAGGTACATGACAGCACACCTGGAGGTTGTTAAAGGTACATGACAGCACACCTGGAGGTTGTTAAAAAGGTACATGACAGCACACCTGGAGGTTGTTAAAAAGGTACATGACAGCCCAACTGGAGGTTGTTAAAAAGGTACATGACAGCCCACCTGGAGGTTGTTATAAAGGTATGACAGCCCACCTGGAGGTTGGGTACATGACAGCCCACCTGGAGGTAAAAAGGTACATGACAGCCCACCTGGAGGTTGTTATAAAGGTACATGACAGCCCACCTGGAGGTTGTTAAAGGACAGCCCACCTGGAGGTTGTTATAAAGGTACATGACAGCCCACCTGGAGGTTGTTAAAAGGTACATGACAGCCCACCTGGAGGTTGTTATAAAGGTACATGACAGCACACCTGGAGGTTGTTAAAAGATATGACATAAAAAGGTATATGACAGCCCGCACGGTTGTTAAAAAGGTACATGACAGCACACCTGGAGGTTGTTAAAAAGGTACATGACAGCACACCTGGAGGTTGTTAAGAATGACAGCCCACCCTGGAAAAAAGGTACATGACAGCCCACCTGGAGGTTGTTAAAAAGGTACCTGGAGGTTGTTAAAAGGTACATGACAGCGCACCTGGAGGTTGTTAAAAGGTACAGACAGCACACCTGGATTGTTAAAAAGGTACATGACAGCACACCTGGAGGTTGTTAAAAAGGTACATGACAGCCCACCTGGATTGTTAAAGGTACCAGCCCACCTGGAGGTTGTTAAAAAGCATGGTGGTGGTTGTTAAGCTTGACAGCATCATGCTATAAAGGTACATGACAGCCCACCTGATTGTTTTACAGACAGCACACCTGGAGGAAAAGGTACATGTAAGACTGGTAAGGATGGACCTGGAGAACATGACAGCCCACCTGGATTGTTAAGGCACATGAAGGCCAAATAAAGGCAAAGCCTTAATGAGCACACCTGGAGGTTCAGACATGACAGCCCACCTGGAGGTTGTTAAAAAGGTACATGACAGCACACCTGGAGGTTGTTAAAAGGTACATGACAGCACACACCTGGAGGTTGGGTACATGACAGCACACCTGGAGGTTGTTAAAAAGGTACATGACAGCACACCTGGAGGTTGTTAAAAAGGTACCAACCTGGAGGTTGTTAAAAAGGTACATGACAGCCCACCTGGAGGTTGTTAAAGGTACATGACAGCCCACCTGGAAGGTACATGACAGCACACCTGGAGGTTGTTAAAAAGGTACATGACAGCACACCTGGAGGTTGTTACAAAGGTACATGACAGCCCACCTGGAGGTTGTTTAAAAGGTACATGACAGCACACCTGGAGGTTGTTAAGGTACATGACAGCACAACTGGAGGTTGTTAAAAAGGTACATGAAAGCCCACCTGGAGGTTGTTATAGAGGTACATGACAGCCCACCTGGAGGTTGTTATAAGGTACATGACAGCACACCTGGAGGTTGTTAATACATGACAGCACACCTGGAGGTTGTTAAAATACATGACAGCCCACCTGGAGGTTGTTAAGGTACATGACAGCCCACCTGGAGGTTGTTAAAAAGGTACATGACAGCACACCTGGAGGTTGTTAAAAAGGTACTTGACAGCACACCTGGAGGTTGTTAAAAAGGTACATGACAGCCCACCTGGAGGTTGTTAAAAAGGTACATGATGACACCTGGAGGTTGTTAAATATGACAGCCCACCTGGAGGTTGTTAAAGGTACATGACAGCACACCCTGGAGGTTGTTAAAATACATGACAGCACCTGGAGGTTGTTAAAAGGTACATGACAGCCCACCTGGAGGTTGTTAAAGGTACATGACAGCCCACCTGGAGGTTGTTAAAGGTACATGACAGCACACCTGGAGTTGTTAAAAACATACATGACAGCCCACCTGCAGGTTGTTAAAAGGTACATGACAGCCCACCTGGAGGTTGTTAAAAGGTACATGACAGCCCACCTGGAGGTTGTTAAACAGACATGACAGCCCAAGGTTGTTAAAGGTACATGACAGCCCACCTGGGTTGTTAAAAAGGTACATGACAGCCCACCTGGAGGTTGTTAAAAGGTACATGACAGCCCACCTGGAGGTTGTTAAAAGGTACATGACAGCACACCTGGAGGTTGTTAAAAGGTACATGACAGCCCGCCTGGAGGTTGTTAAAAGGTACATGACAGCCCACCTGGAGGTTGTTAAAAAGGTACATGACAGCCCACCTGGAGGTTGTTAAAAAGGTACATGACAGCACACCTGGAGGTTGTTAAAAAGGTACATGACAGCACACCTGGAGGTTGTTAAGGTACATGATAGCACACCTGGAGGTTGTTAAAAAGGTACATGACAGACTAAAGAGCATAAAGACGAAAGATACTGTGGCCTGATGAGAAACACTGGAAAAAATGTTGTCCTGAATGCGAAGCGAAAACCAGACACAACTCATCATCCGTCTAACACCATCCCTACCGTGAAGCATGGTGGTGGTGGCAGCATCATGCTATGGGGGATGCTTTTCAGCGGCGAGGGGACTGTAAGACTGGTAAGGATGGAGGGAACAATGAATCGAGCCAAATACAGGCAAAGCCTTAATGAGAACCTGCTTCAGAGAGCAAACAACCTTAAAACTGTGGAGATTTACATTCCAACAGGGCAATGACCCCGAAGCATAGAGCCAAAGCAACGCTGGAATGACTTCAGAACAAGAAGGTGAAAGTTCTTGAGTGGTCCAGACAAATCCCCGACTTGAATCCCTTTTGAAAATCTGTGGAAAGACTTGAAGATTGCTGTTCACCGCCATTCCCCCATCTAATTGAACAGAGTTTGAGAAAATATGCAAGGACAAATGGGAGAAAATCCCCAAATCCTGATTTGCAAAGCTGAAACAGACCTACCCAAGACGACTCAAAGCTGAAACAGACCTACCCAAGACGACTCAAAGCTGAAACAGACCTACCCAAGATGACTCAAAGCTGAAACAGACATACCCAAGACGACTCAAAGCTGAAACAGACCTACCCAAGACGACTCAAAGCTGAAACAGACCTACCCAAGACGACTCAACGCTGACACAGACCTACCCAAGACGACTCAAAGCTGAAACAGACCTACCCAAGACGACTCAAAGCTGAAACAGACCTACCCAAGATGACTCAAAGCTGAAACAGACATACCCAATACGACTCAAAGCTGAAACAGACCTAACCAAGACGACTCAAAGCTGAAACAGACCTACCCAAGACGACTCAACGCTGACACAGACCTACCCAAGACAACTCAAAGCTGATACAGACCTACCCAAGACGACTCAAAGCTGAAACAGACATACCCAAGACGACTCAAAGCTGACACAGACCTACCCAAGGCGACTCAAAGCTGAAACAGACATACCCAAAGAACGACTCAAAGCTGATACAGACCTACCCAAGATGACTCTAAGCTGAAACAGATCAGTATTGACTATGGGATGTGAATACTTTTGGAAAATTTGATATTTCTGTATTTCATTTTCACTAAATTAGTAAAAAATGTCGTAAAACATGTTTGTCATTATGGGGTTTGAGTGTCGATGGGTGGGATTTTTGTTATTTAATCCATTTTGAATTTTGTCTAACCCAACACAATAGGTCATAGGTCAAGGGGGTTATGAATTTATTTGGCAGAACGCAGATGAACAGTTTACTGTTCAGTCACCATTTGGCAAAATGTAGACCGTTTTGTGGGTAGCATTACTACAAGCATCTTTTCTCAGTGTTGTTTTCTGTTTCCACTATGACCGTTTTGATTTGTGGGGGTGTTCGGCAGTCATAATAGGCAAATGTGAACAGCGGGAATTGTGTAATCTAGCTGATAATAATATTTGCATTTTTTTTTAAGTCACCTAATTCCTCTCTCTTTCTCTCTCTCTCTTTGTCTCTCTCTCTCTCTGTCTCTCTCTGTCTCTCTCTCTTTGTCTCTCTCTCTCTCTCTCTCTCTCTCTCTCTCCCTCTCGTTGTGTGTTTCTGCAGACATCGAACCTGCCCCACTGCAGTCAGGAGAAGCTGTTTGACGAGGTGTTAGATCGAGATGTACAGAAAGGTAAAAAGATCTCAGAGGATTCTTGATATCTCTGGATATTTCTCAATATCTCCCATCCACCCCATGCCAGGGGTGCGTACTGCATGTTGTCGATTTACCATTAGAATCAAGTGTGTGTGTGTGTGTGTGTGTTTTGATGAAAGAGAAATAGTGATGAAAGAAGCTCCTTTAAGACCACACGCTGTTCCATGACAGTCAACTCTGTGCCAAATATACACGGTGTACAAAACATTAGGAACACCTTCCCAATATTGAGTTGCGCCCCTTAGAACAGCCTCAATTCATTGGGTCATGGACTCGACACAAAGTATTGAAAGCGTTCCACAGGGCTGCTGGAGGATGTTGACTCTAATCGTCGCACAGTTGTGTCAAGTTGGCTGGATGCCCTTTGGGTGGTGGACCGTTCTTGATACACACAGGAAACTGTTGAGTGTGGAAAGACCCAGCAGCGTTGCAGTTCTTGACACCAAACGGTGCGCCTGGCACCTACTACCATACCCTGTTCAAAAGGCACTTAAATATTTAGTCTTGCCCATTCACCCTCTGACCTGCACACAATCCATGTCTCAATTGTTATACCCTGTTCAAAGACACCTACTACCATACCCTGTTCAAAGGCACTTAAATATTTAGTCTTGCTCATTCACGCTCTGAATGGCACACAATCCATGTCTCAATTGTCTCCGGTCTTAAAAATAATGATTTAATCTGTCTCTGACCAGGTGAATCCAGGTGAAAGCTATGATCCCTTATTGATGTCACTTGTTAAATCCACTTCAATTCAATTTAAATCCACTCCTTCATCTCCACTGATTGAAGTGGATTTAACAAGTGACATCAATAAGGGATCATGGCTTTCACCTGGGTTCACCTGGTCCAGGCTGTTATTGAAAGGAGCAGGTGTTCCTAATGTTTTGTGCACTCAGTGTATGTTAGGTGTGAATTTTGTGGGTGATAATTCTCGTCAGTCAATCTTTCAGATGAGCAGGTAGAAAAGCGAGAGTCCTCCTTTTAGGAGCCCCAATCTGCTCCTCTCCTCGGCTAGCTAGTTACCTCTCCTCAGCTAGCTAGTTACCTCACCTCCCTCTACTCAGCTAGCTATTTACCTCTCCTCAGCTAGCTAGTTACCTCCACCGCCCTCTACTCAGCTAGCTAGTTACCTCACTACCCTCTCCTCTCACCAGCTAGCTAGTTAACTCACCGCCCTCTACTCAGCTAGCTAGTTACCTCACCGCCCTCTCCTCAGCTAGCTAGCTAGTTACCTCCCCGCCCTCTCCTCTCATCAGCTAGCTAGTTAACTCACCGCCCTCTACTCAGCTAGCTAGTTACCTCACCGCCCTCTCCTCTCACCAGCTAGCTAGTTACCTCACCGCCCTCTCCTCTCACCAGCTAGCTAAGTTACCTCCCCCACCGTCTCCTCTCACCAGCTAGCTAGTTACCTCACCACCCTCTCCTCTCACCAGCTAGCTAGTTACCTCACCGCCCTCTCACCAGCTAGCTAGTTACCTCACCGCCCTCTCCTCTCACCAGCTAGATAGTTACCTCACTGCCCTCTACTCAGCTAGCTAGTTACCTCACCGCCCTCTCCTCTCACCAGCTAGCTAGTTACCTCACCGCCCTCTCCTCTCACCAGCTAGCTAGTTACCTCACCACCCGCTCCTCTCACCAGCTAGCTAGTTACCTCACCGCCCTCTTCTCAGCTAGCTCGTTACCTCACCGCCCTCTCCTCAGCTAGCTAGTTACCTCACCTCCCTCTCCTCTCACCAGCTAGCTAGTTACCTCACCACCCTCTCCTCTCACCAGCTAGCTAGTTACCTCACCACCCTCTCCTCTCACCAGCTAGCTAGTTACCTCACTGCCCTCTTCTCTCACCAGCTAGCTAGTTACCTCACCACCCTCTCCTCTCCCCAGCTAGCTAGTTACCTCACTACCCTCTCCTCTCACCAGCTAGCTAGTTACCTCACCGCCCTCTCCTCTCCCCAGCTAGCTAGTTACCTCACCACCCTCTCCTCTCACCAGCTAGCTAGTTACCTCACCACCCTCTCCTCTCACCAGCTAGCTAGTTACCTCACCGCCCTCTCCTCTCCTCAGCTAGCTAGTTACCTCACCACCCTCTCCTCTCACCAGCTAGCTAGTTGCCTCACCACCCTCTCCTCTCACCCAGCTAGCTAGTTACCTCACCACCCTCTCCTCAGCTAGCTAGTTACCTCACCGCTCTCTCCTCTCACCAGCTTGCTAGTTACCTCACCGCCCTCTTCTCCAGCTAGCTCGTTACCTCACCGCCCTCTCCTCAGCTAGCTAGTTACCTCACCCGCCCTCTCCTCTCACCAGCTAGCTAGTTACCTCACCACCCTCTCCTCTCACCAGCTAGCTAGTTACCTCTCCACCCTCTCCTCTCACCAGCTAGCTAGTTACCTCACCCCCTCTCCTCTCCCCAGCTAGCTAGTTACCTCACCGCCCTCTCCTCTCACCAGCTAGCTAGTTACCTCACCACCCTCTCCTCTCCCCAGCTAGCTAGTTACCTCACCACCTCTCCTCTCACCAGCTAGCTAGTTACCTCACCCCCTCTCCTCTCACCAGCTAGCTAGTTACCTCACCGCCCTCTCCTCTCCTCAGCTAGCTAGTTACCTCACCACCCTCTCCTCTCACCAGCTAGCTAGTTACCTCACAGCCCTCTCCTCTCCCCAGCTAGCTAGTTACCTCACCACCCTCTCCTCTCCCCAGCTAGCTAGTTACCTCACCGCCCTCTCCTCTCACCAGCTAGCTAGTTACCTCACCACCCTCTCCCTCTCCCCAGCTAGCTAGTTACCTCACCGCCCTCTCCTCTCACCAGCTAGCTAGTTACCTCACCACCCTCTCCTCTCACCAGCTAGCTAGTTACCTCACCACCCTCTCCTCTCCCCAGCTAGCTAGTTACCTCACCGCCCTCTCCTCTCCTCAGCTAGCTAGTTACCTCACCGCCCTCTCCTCTCCCCAGCTAGCTAGTTACCTCACCGCTCTCTCCTCTCCCCAGCTAGCTAGTTACCTCACCGCCCTCTCCTCTCCCCAGCTAGCTAGTTACCTCACCACCCTCTCCTCTCCCAGCTAGCAAAGTTACCTCACCACCTCCTCTCACCAGCTAGCTAGTTACCTCACCACCCTCTCCTCTCACCAGCTAGCTAGTTACCTCACCGCCCTCTCCTCTCACCAGCTAGCTATTTACCTCACTGCCCTCTCCTCTCACCAGCTAGCTAGTTACCTCACCACCCGCTCCTCTCCCCAGCTAGCTAGTTACCTCACCGCCCTCTCCTCTCCTCAGCTAGCTAGTTACCTCACCACCCTCTCCTCTCCCCAGCTAGCTAGTTACCTCACCGCCCTCTCCTCTCCTCAGCTAGCTAGTTACCTCACCGCCCTCTCCTCTCCTCAGCTAGCTAGTTACCTCACTGCCCTCTCCTCTCACCAGCTAGCTAGTTACCTCACCACCCTCTCCTCTCCTCAGCTAGCTAGTTACCTCACCGCCCTCTCCTCTCCTCAGCTAGCTAGTTACCTCACCACCTCTCCTCTCCCCAGCTAGCTAGTTACCTCACTGCCCTCTCCTCTCACCAGCTAGCTAGTTACCTCACCGCCCTCTCCTCTCACCAGCTAGCTAGTTACCTCACCACCCGCTCCTCTCCCCAGCTAGCTAGTTACCTCACCGCCCTCTCCTCAGCTAGCTAGTTACCTCACCACCCTCTCCTCTCCCCAGCTAGCTAGTTACCTCACCGCCCTCTCCTCTCATCAGCTAGCTAGTTAACTCACCGCCCTCTACTCAGCTAGCTAGTTACCTCACCGCCCTCTCCTCTCACCAGCTAGCTAGTTACCTCACCGCCCTCTCCTCTCATCAGCTAGCTAGTTAACTCACCGCCCTCTACTCAGCTAGCTAGTTACCTCACCGCCCTCTCCTCTCACCAGCTAGCTAGTTACCTCACCGCCCTCTCCTCTCACCAGCTAGCTAGTTACCTCACCGCCCTCTCCTCTCACCAGCTAGCTAGTTACCTCACCGCCCTCTTCTCAGCTAGCTAGTTACCTCACCACCCTCTCCCCAGCTAGCTAGTTACCTCACAGCCCTCTCCTCTCCCCAGCTAGCTAGTTACCTCACCACCCTCTCCTCTCACCAGCTAGCTAGTTACCTCACCGCCCTCTCCTCTCCCCAGCT
>NW_027009259.1:0-12500 GCF_036934945.1 Oncorhynchus masou masou | reverse complement strand
TTCCATGGTGAGTGGAGAGACGTTGGGCTACACTCGTTTCCATGGTGAGTGGAGAGACGTTTGGGCTACACTCGTTTCCAAGGTGAGTGGAGAGACGTTGGGCTACACTCGTTTCCAAGGTGAGTGGAGAGACGTTGGGCTACACTCGTTTCCAAGGTGAGTATAGAGACGTTGGGCTACACTTTCGTTTCCAAGGTGAGTGGAGAGACGTTGGGCTACACTCGTTTCCATGGTGAGTGGAGAGACGTTGGGCTACACTCGTTTCCAAGGTGAGTGGAGAGACGTTGGGCTACACTAGTTTCCAAGGTGAGTGGAGAGACGTTGGGCTACGCTCGTTTCCAAGGTGAGTGGAGAGACGTTGGGCTACACTCGTTTCCAAGGTGAGTGGAGAGACGTTGGGCTACACTCGTTTCCATGGTGAGTGGAGAGACGTTGGGCTACACTCGTTTCCAAGGTGAGTGAAGAGACGTTGGGCTACACTCGTTTCCATGGTGAGTGGAGAGACGTTGGGCTACACTCGTTTCCATGGTGAGTGGAGAGACGTTGGGCTACACTCGTTTCCAAGGTGAGTATAGAGACGTTGGGCTACACTCGTTTCCAAGGTGAGTGGAGAGACGTTGGGCTACACTCGTTTCCATGGTGAGTGGAGAGACGTTGGGCTACACTTTCGTTTCCAAGGTGAGTGGAGACGTTGGGCTACACTAGTTTCCAAGGTGAGTGGAGAGACGTTGGGCTACGCTCGTTTCCAAGGTGAGTGGAGAGACGTTGGGCTACACTCGTTTCCAAGGTGAGTGGAGAGACGTTGGGCTACACTCGTTTCCATGGTGAGTGGAGAGACGTTGGGCTACACTCGTTTCCAAGGTGAGTGGAGAGACGTTAGGCTATGCTAGTTTCCATGGTGAGTGGAGAGACGTTGGGCTACGCTCGTTTCCAAGGTGAGTGAAGAGACGTTGGGCTACACTCGTTTCCATGGTGAGTGGAGAGACGTTGGGCTACACTCGTTTCCATGGTGAGTGGAGAGACGTTGGGCTACACTCATTTCCATGGTGAGTGGAGAGACGTTGGGCTACACTCGTTTCCAAGGTGAGTGGAGAGACGTTGGGCTACACTCGTTTCCAATGTGAGTGGAGAGACGTTGGGCTACGCCCGTTTCCATGGTGAGTGGAGAGACGTTGAGCTACGCTCGTTTCCATGGTGAGTGGAGAGACGTTGGGCTACACTCGTTTCCAAGGTGAGTGGAGAGACGTTAGGCTATGCTAGTTTCCATGGTGAGTGGAGAGACGTTAGGCTATGCTAGTTTCCATGGTGAGTGGAGAGACGTTGGGCTACACTCGTTTCCAAGGTGAGTGGAGAGACGTTGGGCTACACTCGTTTCCATGGTGAGTGGAGAGACGTTAGGCTACACTCGTTTCCATGGTGAGTGGAGAGACGTTGGGCTACTCTCGTTTCCAAGGTGAGTAGAGAGACGTTGGGCTACGCTCGTTTCCAAGGTGAGTGAAGAGACGTTGGGCTACACTCGTTTCCATGGTGAGTGGAGAGACGTTGGGCTACACTAGTTTCCAAGGTGAGTGGAGAGACGTTTGGGCTACGCTCGTTTCCAAGGTGAGTGGAGAGACGTTGGGCTACACTCGTTTCCAAGGTGAGTGGAGAGACGTTGGGCTACACTCGTTTCCATGGTGAGTGGAGAGACGTTGGGCTACACTCGTTTCCAAGGTGAGTGAAGAGACGTTGGGCTACACTCGTTTCCATGGTGAGTGGAGAGACGTTGGGCTACACTCGTTTCCATGGTGAGTGGAGAGAGGTTTGGGCTACACTCGTTTCCAAGGTGAGTATAGAGACGTTGGGCTACACTCGTTTCCAAGGTGAGTGGAGAGACGTTGGGCTACACTCGTTTCCATGGTGAGTGGAGAGACGTTGGGCTACACTCGTTTCCAAGGTGAGTGGAGAGACGTTGGGCTACACTAGTTTCCAAGGTGAGTGGAGAGACGTTGGGCTACGCTCGTTTCCAAGGTGAGTGGAGAGACGTTGGGCTACACTCGTTTCCAAGGTGAGTGGAGAGACGTTGGGCTACACTCGTTTCCATGGTGAGTGGAGAGACGTTGGGCTACACTCGTTTCCAAGGTGAGTGGAGAGACGTTAGGCTATGCTAGTTTCCATGGTGAGTGGAGAGACGTTGGGCTACGCTCGTTTCCAAGGTGAGTGAAGAGACGTTGGGCTACACTCGTTTCCATGGTGAGTGGAGAGACGTTGGGCTACACTCGTTTCCATGGTGAGTGGAGAGACGTTGGGCTACACTCATTTCCATGGTGAGTGGAGAGACGTTGGGCTACACTCGTTTCCAAGGTGAGTGGAGAGACGTTGGGCTACACTCGTTTTCAATGTGAGTGGAGAGACGTTGGGCTCGCCCGTTTCCATGGTGAGTGGAGAGACGTTGAGCTACGCTCGTTTCCATGGTGAGTGGAGAGACGTTGGGCTACACTCGTTTCCAAGGTGAGTGGAGAGACGTTAGGCTATGCTAGTTTCCATGGTGAGTGGAGAGACGTTAGGCTATGCTAGTTTCCATGGTGAGTGGAGAGACGTTGGGCTACACTCGTTTCCAAGGTGAGTGGAGAGACGTTGGGCTACACTCGTTTCCATGGTGAGTGGAGAGACGTTGGGCTACACTCGTTTCCATGGTGAGTGGAGAGACGTTGGGCTACTCTCGTTTCCAAGGTGAGTAGAGAGACGTTGGGCTACGCTCGTTTCCAAGGTGAGTAGAGAGACATTGGGCTACGCTCGTTTCCATGGTGAGTGGAGAGACGTTAGGCTATGCTCGTTTCCAAGGTGAGTGGAGAGACGTTGGGCTATGCTCGTTTCCAAGGTGAGTAGAGAGACGTTGGGCTACGCTCGTTTCCAAGGTGAGTGGAGAGACGTTAGGCTATGCTCGTTTCCATGGTGAGTGGAGAGACGTTGGGCTACGCTCGTTTCCAAGGTGAGTAGAGAGACGTTGGGCTACGCTCGTTTCCAAGGTGAGTGGAGAGACGTTAGGCTATGCTTGTTTCCATGGTGAGTGGAGAGACGTTAGGCTATGCTCGTTTCCAAGGTGAGTAGAGAGACGTTGGGCTACGCTCGTTTCCAAGGTGAGTGGAGAGACGTTGGGCTACGCTCGTTTCCAAGGTGAGTGGAGAGACGTTAGGCTACGCTCGTTTCCATGGTGAGTGGAGAGACGTTAGGCTACGCTCGTTTCCAAGGTGAGTGGAGAGACGTTAGGCTACGCTCGTTTCCATGGTGAGTGGAGAGACGTTGGGCTACACTCGTTTCCATGGTGAGTGGAGAGAAGTTGGGCTACACTCGTTTCCAAGGTGAGTGGAGAGACGTTGGGCTACACTCGTTTCCATGGTGAGTGGAGAGAAGTTGGGCTACGCTCGTTTCCATGGACGTGGGCAGCTACGTAACGGTTCCAGCTATAACTCACATCTATATAAGTAGACCAGTCAGTCTGACCCCAGACCTGTAGAGAGAGAGAGCGATAGATACTAATGGGCAGCTACGTAACGGTTCTAGCTATAACTCACATCTATATAAGTAGACCAGTCAGTCTGACCCCAGACCTGTAGAGAGACAGATAGAGACACACCCTTTATGTCATTATAGAGTGGGTGGCAGGATTTTAACAACCTGGACCCTGCATGTGAAATAGTGTGATGTTATTAGACCAGAGGAAGCTGTAGATAGAGACTGTGTGTTATTAGACCAGAGGAAGCTGTAGATAGAGACTGTGTGTGTTGTTATTAGACCAGAGGAAGCTGTAGATAGAGACTGTGTGTAATTAGACCAGAGGAAGCTGTAGATAGAGACTGTGTGTTGTTACTAGACCAGAGGAAGCTGTAGATAGAGACTGTGTGTTATTAGACCAGAGGAAGCTGTAGATAGAGACTGTGTGTGTTGTTATTAGACCAGAGGAAGCTGTAGATAGAGACTGTGTGTGTTGTTACTAGACCAGAGGAAGCTGTAGATAGAGACTGTGTGTGTTGTTATTAGACCAGAGGAAGCTGTAGATAGAGACTGTGTGTTGTTATTAGACCAGAGGAAGCTGTAGATAGAGACTGTGTGTGTTGTTATTAGACCAGAGGAAGCTGTAGATAGAGACTGTGTTGTTATTAGACTAGAGGAAGCTGTAGATAGAGACTGTGTTATTAGACCAGAGGAAGCTGTAGATAGAGACTGTGTTATTAGACCAGAGGAAGCTGTAGATAGAGACTGTGTGTTATTAGACCAGAGGAAGCTGTAGATAGAGACTGTGTTATTAGACCAGAGGAAGCTGTAGATAGAGACTGTGTTATTAGACCAGAGGAAGCTGTAGATAGAGACTGTGTGTTATTAGACCAGAGGAAGCTGTAGATAGAGACTGTGTTATTAGACAAGAGGAAGCTGTAGATAGAGACTGTGTGTTGTTAGACCAGAGGAAGCTGTAGATAGAGACTGTGTTATTAGACAAGAGAAGCTGTAGATAGAGACTGTGTGTTATTAGACCAGAGGATGCTGTAGATAGAGACTGTGTTGTTATTAGACCAGAGGAAGCTGTAAATAGAGACGGTGTGTGTTGTTATTAGACCAGAGGAAGCTGTAGATAGAGACGGTGTGTGTTGTTATTAGACCAGAGGAAGCTGTAGATAGAGACTGTGTGTGTGTTGTTATTAGACCAGAGGAAGCTGTAGATAGAGACTGTGTGTTATTAGACCAGAGGAAGCTGTAGATAGAGACTGTGTGTTATTAGACCAGAGGAAGCTGTAGATAGAGACGGTGTGTGTTGTTATTAGACCAGAGGAAGCTGTAGATAGAGACGGTGTGTGTTGTTAGAGACGGTGTGTGTTGTTATAAGACCAGAGGAAGCTGTAGATAGAGACTGTGTGTTATTAGACCAGAGGAAGCTGTAGATAGAGACTGTGTGTGTTGTTATTAGACCAGAGGAAGCTGTAGATAGAGACTGTGTGTGTTGTTACTAGACCAGAGGAAGCTGTAGATAGAGACTGTGTGTGTTGTTATCAGACCAGAGGAAGCTGTAGATAGAGACTGTGTTGTTATTAGACCAGAGGAAGCTGTAGATAGAGACTGTGTGTGTTGTTATCAGACCAGAGGAAGCTGTAGATAGAGACTGTGTTGTTATTAGACCAGAGCAAGCTGTAGATAGAGACTGTGTGTTATTAGACCAGAGGAAGCTGTAGATAGAGACTGTGTGTGTTGTTATTAGACCAGAGGAAGCTGTAGATAGAGACTGTGTGTAATTAGACCAGAGGAAGCTGTAGATAGAGACTGTGTGTTGTTACTAGACCAGAGGAAGCTGTAGATAGAGACTGTGTGTTATTAGACCAGAGGAAGCTGTAGATAGAGACTGTGTGTGTTGTTATTAGACCAGAGGAAGCTGTAGATAGAGACTGTGTGTGTTGTTACTAGACCAGAGGAAGCTGTAGATAGAGACTGTGTGTGTTGTTATTAGACCAGAGGAAGCTGTAGATAGAGACTGTGTGTTGTTATTAGACCAGAGGAAGCTGTAGATAGAGACTGTGTGTGTTGTTATTAGACCAGAGGAAGCTGTAGATAGAGACTGTGTTGTTATTAGACTAGAGGAAGCTGTAGATAGAGACCGTGTTATTAGACCAGAGGAAGCTGTAGATAGAGACTGTGTTATTAGACCAGAGGAAGCTGTAGATAGAGACTGTGTGTTATTAGACCAGAGGAAGCTGTAGATAGAGACTGTGTGTTGTTAGACCAGAGGAAGCTGTAGATAGAGACTGTGTTATTAGACAAGAGAGGAAGCTGTAGATAGAGACTGTGTGTTGTTAGACCAGAGGAAGCTGTAGATAGAGACGGTGTGTGTTGTTATTAGACCAGAGGAAGCTGTAGATAGAGACGGTGTGTTTGTTATTAGACCAGAGGAAGCTGTAGATAGAGACGGTGTGTGTTGTTATTAGACCAGAGGAAGCTGTAGATAGAGACTGTGTGTGTGTTGTTATTAGACCAGAGGAAGCTGTAGATAGAGACGGTGTGTTATTAGACCAGAGGAAGCTGTAGATAGAGACTGTGTGTTATTAGACCAGAGGAAGCTGTAGATAGAGAGGTGTGTGTTGTTATTAGACCAGAGGAAGCTGTAGATAGAGACGGTGTGTGTTGTTATTAGACCAGAGGATGCTGTAGATAGAGACGGTGTGTGTTGTTATTAGACCAGAGGAAGCTGTAGATAGAGACTGTGTGTGTGTTGTTATTAGACCAGAGGAAGCTGTAGATAGAGACTGTGTGTGTGTTGTTATTAGACCAGAGGAAGCTGTAGATAGAGACTGTGTGTGTTATTAGACCAGAGGAAGCTGTAGATAGAGACTGTGTGTGTTATTAGACCAGAGGAAGCTGTAGATAGAGACTGTGTGTGTTATTAGACCAGAGGAAGCTGTAGATAGAGACTGTGTGTGTGTTATTAGACCTGAGGAAGCTGTAGATAGAGACTGTGTGTTGTTATTAGACCAGAGGAAGCTGTAGATAGAGACTGTGTTGTTATTAGACTAGAGGAAGCTGTAGATAGAGACTGTGTGTTGTTATTAGACTAGAGGAAGCTGTATATAGAGACTGTGTGTTGTTATTAGACCAGAGGAAGCTGTAGATAGAGACGGTGTGTGTTGTTATTAGACCAGAGGAAGCTGTAGATAGAGACGGTGTGTGTTGTTATTAGACCAGAGGAAGCTGTAGATAGAGACGGTGTGTGTTGTTATTAGACCAGAGGAAGCTGTAGATAGAGACTGTGTGTGTGTTGTTATTAGACCAGAGGAAGCTGTAGATAGAGACTGTGTGTTATTAGACCAGAGGAAGCTGTAGATAGAGACTGTGTGTTATTAGACCAGAGGAAGCTGTAGATAGAGACGGTGTGTGTTGTTATTAGACCAGAGGAAGCTGTAGATAGAGACGGTGTGTGTTGTTATTAGACCAGAGGAAGCTGTAGATAGAGACGGTGTGTGTTGTTATTAGACCAGAGGAATCTGTAGATAGAGACTGTGTGTTGTTATTAGACCAGAGGAAGCTGTAGATATTGACTGCGTGTGTTGTTAATAGACCAGAGGAAGCTGTAGATAGAGACTGTGTTGTTATTAGACTAGAGGAAGCTGTAGATAGAGACTGTGTTATTAGACCAGAGGAAGCTGTAGATAGAGACTGTGTTATTAGACCAGAGGAAGCTGTAGATAGAGACTGTGTGTTATTAGACCAGAGGAAGCTGTAGATAGAGACTGTGTTATTAGACCAGAGGAAGCTGTAGATAGAGACTGTGTTATTAGACCAGAGGAAGCTGTAGATAGAGACTGTGTGTTATTAGACCAGAGGAAGCTGTAGATAGAGACTGTGTTATTAGACAAGAGGAAGCTGTAGATAGAGACTGTGTGTTGTTAGACCAGAGGAAGCTGTAGATAGAGACTGTGTTATTAGACAAGAGGAAGCTGTAGATAGAGACTGTGTGTTATTAGACCAGAGGATGCTGTAGATAGAGACGGTGTGTGTTGTTATTAGACCAGAGGAAGCTGTAGATAGAGACGGTGTGTGTTGTTATTAGACCAGAGGAAGCTGTAGATAGAGACGGTGTGTGTTGTTATTAGACCAGAGGAAGCTGTAGATAGAGACTGTGTGTGTGTTGTTATTAGACCAGAGGAAGCTGTAGATAGAGACTGTGTGTTATTAGACCAGAGGAAGCTGTAGATAGAGACTGTGTGTTATTAGACCAGAGGAAGCTGTAGATAGAGACGGTGTGTGTTGTTATTAGACCAGAGGAAGCTGTAGATAGAGACGGTGTGTGTTGTTATTAGACCAGAGGAAGCTGTAGATAGAGACGGTGTGTGTTGTTATTAGACCAGAGGAAGCTGTAGATAGAGACTGTGTGTGTGTTGTTATTAGACCAGAGGAAGCTGTAGATAGAGACTGTGTGTTGTTGTTATTAGACCAGAGGAAGCTGTAGATAGAGACTGTGTGTGTTATTAGACCAGAGGAAGCTGTAGATAGAGACTGTGTGTGTTATTAGACCAGAGGAAGCTGTAGATAGAGACTGTGTGTGTTATTAGACCAGAGGAAGCTGTATATAGAGACTGTGTGTGTGTTATTAGACCAGAGGAAGCTGTAGATAGAGACTGTGTGTTGTTATTAGACCAGAGGAAGCTGTAGATAGAGACTGTGTTGTTATTAGACTAGAGGAAGCTGTAGATAGAGACTGTGTGTTGTTATTAGACTAGAGGAAGCTGTAGATAGAGGCGGTGTGTGTTGTTATTAGACCAGAGGAAGCTGTAGATAGAGACTGTGTGTGTTATTAGACCAGAGGAAGCTGTAGATAGAGACTGTATGTGTGTGCGTCTCTGTCTCTGTCTAAGCTGAGCCTACATATGAAACCTTATAGGAACAACATATTAGCCCATAGCAGAGTTGTATGTGCGTTGTGGGCGCTAGGGGCCCAAGTGGGGTTGCCATGCATCGTTGCTGGGTAACATTAAAACAACATAGCTCTCCATGTAAATCCATTTCCTTTCATGTTCAAAACCTACTACGATGAATAGAAAGGCCCTAGCAACCAATGCAGGCAACACTAGATCATGAAAGGACCACTCAAGGACCTCGTTGGGGAATAAGTGTTTTCATTTGTTATTATTTTTGGATCAAATAAAATCTTAATAAAATCTAATTTTGTACGTAGACTTTACCGTTAAATGCTTACCTACGCAGCCCTTTCCCAACCTTTCAGTTAAAAAGTACGAAAATTAGCAAATTGATAAAAAGAAAATTGTAACACAATAAAATAACAGCGAGGCGATATACAGTCTATATACAAGGAGTAGCCGTACTGAGTCAGGGTACTGGGGTACGGGGTAGTAGTGAATCGGTGTAGTGGGGTACGGAGTAGTCGTGAGTTGGGGTACGAGGTAGTAGTGAGTCGGGGTACTGGGGTACGAGGTAGTAGTGAGTTGGTGTAGTGGGGTACGAGGTAGTAGTGAGTCGGGGTACGAGGTAGTAGTGAGTCGGTGTACTGGGGTACGAGGTAGTAGTGGTTCGGCATACTGGGGTACGAGGTAGTAGTTGGTCGGCGTACTGGGGTACGAGGTAGTAGTGAGTCGGTGTACTGGGGTACGAGGTAGTAGTGAGCTGGTGTAGTGGGGTACGAAGTAGTAGTGAGTCGGGGTACGAGGTAGTAGTGAGCTGGTGTAGTGGGGTACGAAGTAGTAGTGAGTCGGGGTGCGAGGTAGTAGTGAGTCGAGGTACTGGAGTATGGGGTAGTAGTGAGTCGGCGTAGTGGGATACGAGGTAGTAGTGAGTTGGCGTAGTGGGGTACGAGGTAGTGGTGAGTCGGCGTACTGGGTATGAGGTAGTAGTGAGTCGGCGTACTGGGGTACGAGGTAGTAGTGAGTCGGCGTACTGGGGTACGTAGGTAGTAGTGAGTCGGCGTACTGGGGTACGAGGTAGTAGTGAGTCGGCGTACTGGTGTACGAGGTAGTAGTGAGTCGGGGTACGAGGTAGTAGTGAGTCGGCGTACTGGGTGCGAGGTAGTGAGTGAGTCGGCGTGCTGGGGTACGAGGTAGTAGTGTGAGTCGGCGTACTGGGTCATGAGGTAGTAGTGAGTCGACTTACTGGGGTGCAGGTAGTAGTGAGTCGGCGTACTGGGGTACGGGTAGTAGTGAGTCGGCGACTGGGGCAATGCAGGTAGTAGGCATAAAGTCCAGGTAGCCATTTGATTAACGGATAGAGACACTGACCTGTCTCTCTACCTGTACAGGTGTGTACCTGTCTGAGACTGACCTGTCTCTGCCTGTACAGGTGTGTACTTGCCCTGTTGTGAGCAGAGCTTCTGTTGGAAGAGTCCCATCGCCCTGGGTTACACACGGACACTTCTCTGCCCTGGTCGCCATGGAGAACGACGAGCACGACAATCGCGGCGGGGCGCTCAACCTCAACACTGACGATGACGTCACCGTAACCTTCCTGCCGCTGGTGGACAGCGAGAGAAAACTGCTGCATCGCACATTTCCTGTCTGCACAAGAGGTAACATTAACTCTTAGCCTACATATTCCCACCCCCCAGAGGAAATCTAATTACATAATATTAAAATCCATCTGTTTAAACAAACCCTGAGCTGACAAGGTACAAAATCTGCGTACTGCCCCTGAACAGGCAGTTAACCCACTGTTCCCAGGCCGTCATTGAAAATAAGAATTTGTTCTTAACTGACTTGCCTAGTAAAATAAAAGGTAAAAAAAATAAAATAATTTTTTTTTTTTAAATGGGTATAACTGACAGTAAGAGACAGGTATTAATGTATGTGGTATAACCGATAGTGGCTAATATTTAACACGATATAAATTATTTAAAAAATGAGTTACATTGAAAAGTCCGGACATATATGAGAACATTCTAGAAATCTCGAATCAACTCGGTAGGTTTGGTGCTGTACTGTCATTTGGGCATGGCTACGAAGCCTACAGCTTGGCTCTCCACATTTCATCCTTGCAGGGTTATGAAGGCCAGCATTTCATAAACGTCACTGTGGAAAAGGTGCTTCAGTTCGCTGCCATGTGACTGGTTTCACATTGGTCTCCAGCGATCAGAAGGTAAAAATCCACTAAACGTATAAACATTAGGAACACCTGCTCTTTTCAGTAACAGCCTGACCAGGTGAACCCAGGTGAAAGCTATGATCCCTTATTGATGTCACTTGTTAAATCCACTTCAATCAGTGTAGACGGGTGGTGTCTCTGTAGACACGCCTCCTCCACCCCACCTTCATTAATACGGTGTCTCTGTAGACACGCCCCCTCCACCTTCATTAATACGGTGTCTCTGTAGACACGCCTCCTCCACCCCACCTTCATTAATACGGTGTCTCTGTAGACATGCCTCCTCCACCTTCATTAATACGGTGTCTCTAGACACGCCTCCTCCACCCCACCTTCATTAATACGGTGTCTCTGTAGACACGCCTCCTTCACCCCACCTTCATTAATACGGTGTCTCTGTAGACACGCCTCCTTCACCCCACCTTCATTAATACGGTGTCTCTGTAGACACGCCTCCTCCTCCCCACCTTCATTAATACGGTGTCTCTGTAGACACGCCTCCTCCACCTTCATTAATACGGTGTCTCTGTAGACACGCCTCCTCCTCCCCACCTTCATTAATACGGTGTCTCTGTAGACACGCCTCCTCCTCCCCACCTTCATTAATACGGTGTCTCTGTAGACACGCCTCCTCCTCCCCACCTTCATTAATACGGTGTCTCTGTAGACACGCCTCCTCCTCCCCACCTTCATTAATACTGTCTCTGTAGACACGCCTCCTCCCTCCCCACCTTCATTAATACAGTGTCTCTGTAGACACGCCTCCTCCCTGCCTTCTCTTGAGAGCCATGTCTGCCACGGTGGCCTTTCTCAATAGCAAGGCTATGCTCCCTAGTCTCTATTTAAAATGCTTTCTTTAAGTTTGGGTCAGTCACAGTGGTCAGGTATACTGCCACTGTGTACTCTCTGTTTAGGGCCAAATAGCAATCTAGTTTGCTTAGTTTTTTTGTTGTTAATTCTTTCCAATGTGTGTCTCTCTCTTCTCTCTGTCTAGATGGGTAACGAGGAGCAGCAGGAGAAGTTGTTGAGGGAGTGGCTGGACTGCTGTGTAACGGAGGGGAGGCATGTTGGCCGCAATGCAAAGTCGTCCCGTCGACGTGTAACCACCCACTGGTCACACAAATGGTGGAGACCTGGCTGGATGGATACCGACAGATCTGTCCTTGCGCCTCTTCTCTCCGACGGGAGGAGGAGGAGGAGGAGGAGGAAGATGAGTGAAGGAGGGGAAGGACACAGTGACACAGACACAGGAGAGGTGACAGAGGAGGATGTGGCGTCACTGGATGGGACTCGAGACCACTAGCATCCTTCACGGCACCATACGCCTCCTCACCTCAAGAGAGAGAATCCACGGTCTTCTGCGCTGCCGTCTGAGGCTGTATCCCAAAGCACATAGGGTTCTGGTCAAAAGAGTAGTGCGCACTATATAGGAGAATAGGTTTGCATTTGGGATGCAGGCGGAGCGATCAATGGTCTTTCACTCTGCCGTCTCAGAAGCACTGAAGAGAGGAGACCTGCTCTGGTTCTGAAAGAACTCTTGGAACACGTTCTAGAATCTCCTCAACAAAACCATGGCAACAACAATGGGTGCGTTCGTAAATTCACTCTGGAGCGCGTTGTCAGTTCGTAAATTCACTCTGGAGGGCGTTGTCAGTTCGTAAATTTCCTCTGGAGCGCGTTGTCAGTTCGTAAATTCACTCTGGAGCGCGTTGTCAGTTCGGAAATTCACTCTGGAGGGCGTTGTCAGTTCGTAAATTTCCTCTGGAGCGCGTTGTCAGTTCGTAAATTCACTCTGGAGCGCGTTGTCAGTTCGTAAATTCACTCTGGAGTCGCGTTGTCAGTTCGTAAATTCCCTCTGGAGCGCGTTGTCAGTTCGTAAATTCACTCTGGAG
>NW_027009258.1:0-49640 GCF_036934945.1 Oncorhynchus masou masou | reverse complement strand
TGTATCACTTTCAAGTGCACATTTATGTCCACTAAGAACCATCGACTACCTTTTTGTATTATTTCTGCAAATGCCAACTTCGTTTCAGCCAAATCTTCAGAGTTCTAACCTGGTCAGCATCTCTGTTGCTTGGCAACAATACAGCTGCTATTAGCTAAAGTTAGCTTGTTTGTCTAAAGTCCAGCAGCTAGCCTCTAAATAGCTAACAGCAGCTGAAAGTAGCTAGCTAACACAAGCTGACCGTTTCTAGCTAGATAACAAACAGACAAATAAATGTAGCTAGCTGTAATTGTTTATGGAAGGTTTGTTACACAAATAACTTCAGCCATTAGCTTGCTAGTTAGAAACAGACAACAATAGCTGACATCGACACAGAAGCTAGATAAAGCTAAAGCTAGCTAATGATAGCTAACTCATGTCCAAATGACAGTCCTACATTTTTGCACAAAATATAGCTACATCAGTTCAAAACCAAATTGTAATGCAATGCATGCAATGAAATGGACTTTTGCAACACTAGCTAGCTACTCCATAGACCAAGCTATATTTAGAGCTAGACATATTTCACTGTCCGGCAGGACACCACCCAAGCTGTAGCTGAGAAAACAAATAGACATGTAAACAGCATGTTGTGGACTGCAGTGAGCAAATGTATGCTGGCTAGTATCAGAACAAACTCACCAGTTTCAAACATCCAGAATATATTCCACTATGCTCCTTCTCCTGTCTTCTTGACATTGTAATCCAAATCTGTTTAAATCAACAGTGCCAAACTAACAACTCTGCTATTTAACCGGCTTGATTGTTTTTACAGCTCCGATCTGAATGCTGGACGAGCCCATGTGTTGGATATTTGTCAACAACTCTGCCAACACCGCCATTCCAGTGGTGCGGTGGTAGCTAATGGAAGCAATAGAATGTTATGAAATATATATATTTTTGTCAATGACATGTATTGCTAAAACAAAGGTTGAAGGAAATACAGGCAGGCACCACATTGCTCCAAGACAAAACCGCTTGGTCAATTAATTATGATGGTCTTGTAAGGATAAAAGCTAAGCTTGCTTTCATATACACTGAACAAAAAATATAAATGCAACATTTTAAAGTGTTGGTCCCATGTTTCATGAGCTGAAATTAAGAAAAAAATCCCAGAAATGTTCCATACGCACAATTTTATTTCTCAATTATTTTTTGCAAAAATGTATTTACATCCCTGTTCGTGAGCATTTCTCTTTTGCAAGATATTCCATCCACCTGACAGGTGTGGCATATCAAGAAGCTGATTAAACAGCATGTTCATTACATTAGCTGGGGAGAATCTAAAATGTTCAGTTTTGTCATACAACACAATGCCACAAGTTTTGAGGGAGCATGAAATTGCAATGCTGACTGCAAGAATGTCTACCGCAGCTCTTGGCAGAGAATGTATTGCTCATTTCTCTACCATATTCCGCCTCCATCGTCGATTTTAGAGATTTTGGCAGTACGTCCAACCAGGCCTCCCAATCGCAGACCACGTGTATGATATCGTTTGGGCGAGCGGTTTGCTGATGTGAACAGAGTGCAGAGTGGTGGGGTTATGGTATGGACCGGCAAAAGCAACGGACAATGAACACCATATCATTTTATCGATTGACAATTTGAATGCACAAAAATGCTGCAACGAGTTCTTGAGGCCCATTTAAAAAATAAATAAAGTTTATTATGGTAGCTGTAACCAACAGATGGATATCTGTAGTCCCAGTCGTGTAAAATCCATAGATTAGGGCCCAATGAAGTTATTTCAATCGAATGATTTCCTCATATGAACTAAAATCTTTGAAATTGTTGCATGTTGCGTTTTTTATACTTTTCAGTATAATAAAATAAAAAAGCTTAAAGGTGGTGGAATGGGACTAGTGTGGTGTGTGTGACGAATCCTTTTATGTGGTAAAAATCACTTTGTGGGAGCACCTCCTCTAAGAGTCTGAATTGGGCTCTTTGAGAATATTTGGTCATATACAACCTGCATAATCATTGTTTGAAGTACAATAGACCAACATAGCATTACATTTACATTTAAGTCATTTAGCAGACGCTCTTATCCAGAGCGACTTACAAATTGGTGAATTCACCTTCTGACATCCAGTGGAACAGCCACTTTACAATAGTGCATCTAAATCATTAAGGGGGGGTGAGAAGGATTACTTATCCTATCCTAGGTATTCCTTGAAGAGGTGGGGTTTCAGGTGTCTCCGGAAGGTGGTGATTGACTCCGCTGTCCTGGCGTCGTGAGGGAGTTTGTTCCACCATTGGGGGGCCAGAGCAGCGAACAGTTTTGACTGGGCTGAGCGGGAACTGTACTTCCTCAGTGGTAGGGAGGCGAGCAGGCCAGAGGTGGATGAACGCAGGGCCCTTGCTTGGGTGTAGGGCCTGATCAGAGCCTGGAGGTACTGTTCCCCTCACAGCTCCGTAGGCAAGCACCATGGTCTTGTAGCGGATGCGAGCTTCAACTGGAAGCCAGTGGAGAGAGCGGAGGAGCGGGGTAACGTGAGAGAACTTGGGAAGGTTGAACACCAGACGGGCTGCGGCGTTCTGGATGAGTTGTAGGGGTTTAATGGCACAGGCAGGGAGCCCAGCCAACAGCGAGTTGCAGTAATCCAGACGGGAGATGACAAGTGCCTGGATTAGGACCTGCGCCGCTTCCTGTGTGAGGCAGGGTCGTACTCTGCGGATGTTGTAGAGCATGAACCTACAGGAACGGGCCACCGCCATGATGTTGGTTGAGAACGACAGGGTGTTGTCCAGGATCACGCCAAGGTTCTTAGCGCTCTGGGAGGAGGACACAATGGAGTTGTCAACCGTGATGGCGAGATCATGGAACGGGCAGTCCTTCCCCGGGAGGAAGAGCAGCTCCGTCTTGCCGAGGTTCAGCTTGAGGTGGTGATCCGTCATCCACACTGATATGTCTGCCAGACATGCAGAGATGCGATTCGCCACCTGGTCATCAGAAGGGGAAAGGAGAAGATTAATTGTGTGTCGTCTGCATAGCAATGATAGGAGAGACCATGTGAGGTTATGACAGAGCCAAGTGACTTGGTGTATAGCGAGAATAGGAGAGGGCCTAGAACAGAGCCCTGGGGGACACCAGTGGTGAGAGCGCGTGGCGGGAGACAGATTCTCGCCACGCCACCTGGTAGGAGCGACCTGTCAGGTAGGACGCAATCCAAGCGTGGGCCGCGCCGGAGATGCCCAACTCGGAGAGGGTGGAGAGGAGGATCTGATGGTTCACAGTATCGAAGGCAGCCGATAGGTCTAGAAGGATGAGAGCAGAGGAGAGAGAGTTAGCTTTAGCAGTGCGGAGCGCCTCTGTGATACAGAGAAGAGCAGTCTCAGTTGAATGACTAGTCTTGAAACCTGACTGATTTGGATCAAGAAGGTCATTCTGAGAGAGATAGCGGGAGAGCTGGCCAAGGACGGCACGTTCAAGAGTTTTGGAGAGAAAAGAAAGAAGGGATACTGGTCTGTAGTTGTTGACATCGGAGGGATCGAGTGTAGGTTTTTTCAGAAGGGGTGCAACTCTCGCTCTCTTGAAGACGGAAGGGACGTAGCCAGCGGTCAGGGATGAGTTGATGAGCGAGGTGAGGTAAGGGAGAAGGTCTCCGGAAATGGTCTGGAGAAGAGAGGAGGGGATAGGGTCAAGCGGGCATAGCTACTGTAGTAGGTCAAAGCTGTGTGCTGGAAAACCTTGGTAGAGTAGGGATTGTGCTGGTCATGTGAATTTTCCTTTTTCTGCCTCAGACCAATGCCTACTTCTCACTTAAAACAGTCTTGACTGTGATTAGGGTACTGGAATATAAGAGTGTCTACTAAATTGCAAATCCACTGTAATGTTGACCTACATTGGAAAAGTTTGTCACGCTTCAAAGTTCTTTTTTCTTGTGGAAATTGACCCACTTATTATGTTTACATTGTGCATTTTGCCTACGTCATAACGCTGGGTCTACTTTTAAACTCAGAATATGCTATCCTGTTCTTTTGTGAAGTTTTTCATCAATGTTTTTTAATTCCTGCCTAAAGATGTATTAGACTGTTTAAAATTTAGTTGACATGCGTCATTGTTGGATTCTTCTTGTATAGGCCTACCTCAATCCCGGCAGTGTGTTAACTTCATTTAAAATATTGAACTTAATAAATAACTTACTAAATTTTTAAAAACATTTTAATGTGACGACCCTGATCCTTCCCCCACCAGCAGTGCAGCCACCGGTCACAGGTGTACTCTCAATGAGGTGTACCCTACAGCTGTCTGTCAGTATATTGCTTTATAAAATAAGCAACAACCCCCTAGACCAATTCCAGGATGGAATTTAATCAGATCCATTTTGCCATGTTGTATCGGGGTAAATAATGTTGTATTGGGGTAAATAATGTTGTATAAGGTTAAATAATGGCCAACATCAGTTTTTATTGTTTTATTTGCAGGAACGTTCGCACCAATGGCCCTCACACTCACATTCCGGCCTCCCTAAGTGTGCACTTGTTCTTTTTATCCATTGTTTTATTTCACCTTTATTTAACCAGGTCGGCTAGTTGAGAACAAGTTCTCATTTGCAACTGCGACCTGGCCAAGACAAAGCATAGCAATTCGACACATACAACACATGGAATAAACAAAACATACAGTCAATGATACAATAGAAAAAAAGAAAACAAAAAGTCTATATACAGTGAGTGCAAATGAGGCAAAATAAGGGAATTAAGGCAATATATAGGCCATGGTGGCGAAGTAATTACAATATAGCAATTAAACACTGGAATGGTAAATGTGCAGAAGATGAATGTGCAAGTAGAGATACTGGGGTGCAAAGGAGCAAGATAAATAAATATAGTATGGGGATGAGGTGGATAGATGGGCTGTTTACAGATGGGCTATGTACAGGTGCCGCGATCTGTGAGCTGCTCTGACAGCTGGTGCTTAAAGCTAGTGAGGGAGATATGAGTCTCCAGCTTCAGTGATTTTTGCAGTTCGTTCCAGTCATTGGCAGCAGAGAACAGGAAGGAAAGGTGACCAAAGGAGGAATTGGCTTCTCTTCATTGGTTTGAAAGGAAATTACTGGTATAAAACATATGGTTGATACTCCCACTCGCACATGACTCCACCAATCCAATGCTGTTTGATTTTTGATGCGATTTTAAAAAGTATGTGGTGCATTTTCACATCGGAACAGATTATCAAAATGTTTAAACTTTTAGGCCATTGTCAATGTATTACTTTTGAAAAGATTTTGCTGTAATTTTAACAATACGTTTAAGTATAATTTAATCAAACTGCTTAACACTGAACTACTAAACATTTGAAATGATGGTGTAGTGTACAATGCCCTGCTGAAATTGTAGCGGTCCTATGTGTAGCTGGTGTAGGGAGTCAGGCGCAGGACAGCAGATATGAGTTATAAAGTACTTGACTCAAAAATTCCAAATAACAAAGCAACAATGATAGCCCACGGACCGAATTACAATAATCGCTCACAAACACATGGGGAACAGAGGGTGAAATAATAAACAAGTAATTGGTTGAGTGAAGCCAGGTGTGATAAGACCGAACAAATGGAAAATGAAGTGGATCGGCGGTGGGTAGAAAGCCGGTTCGACGCCCGAACGAGGAGAGGGACCGAGTTCGGCGGCTAGAAAGCCGGTTCGACGCCCGAACGAGGAGAGGGACCGAGTTCGGCGGCTAGAAAGCCGGTTCGACGCCCGAACGAGGAGAGGGACCGAGTTCGGCGGCTAGAAAGCCGGTTCGACGCCCGAACGAGGAGAGGGACCGAGTTCGGCGGCTAGAAAGCGGTTCGACGCCCGAACGAGGAGAGGGACCGAGTTCGGCGGAAGTCGTGACAGAAATACTTGGGTGTTAAACCCAGATTCTAAGTCACATAATTTATCAAGATTAACTCTGGGGTGAAAGATGTGTTCAACTCTAATGAATGCTCAAAGGTTCTGAACATAATCCAGGGGTATTGTCCCCGGTAATGAAGCGCAGTGAGCTATAATAATCTACATCTAATGGCTTTAAGGAAGTGGCAGCTGCGTTCATATAGATGATGTCACCGTAGTCTCTGACCGATAGGAATGTTGACTGAATCATCTGCTTTCTACTATTTAGTGCGAGGCACGACCTATTTCTATAGAAGCACATTTTTTATTCTCTGCTTCTTAACTAACTCATCAATATGCTTTTTTTTAAAGACAGCTTTTCATCTATCCAGATGCCCAGATATTTGTAAGCAAGGACACAATCAATATGGACACCATCCAAAGTACATATGCTTAAATCATCAGTTATTTTTATGTGGTCTAGAGAATATGTACTTAGTTTTATCTGCATTCAATAATTTCTGGTCAATAAAGTTTTTTTCTGTAATATAATGAAGGTACACTGTCATTCAGATGGAGCTTGGTCATCAGCGCACACAAGTGTCATCAGCGCACACAACAGTGTCATCAGCGCACACAACAGTGTCATCAGCGCACACAACAGTGTCATCAGCGCACACAACAGTGTCATCAGCGCACACAACAGTGTCATCAGCGCACACAACAGTGTCATCAGCGCACACAACAGTGTCCTCAGCGCACACAACAGTGTCATCAGCATCACCCAGCATTTTTTTTTTTTTTTTTTTTTTTTTTTTTTTTTTTTTTTACAGAGACGTCAATATTGTTAATTTAAACAGTGAAAAGAAAAGCACCCTGCGGGGGACACCTTTCATAATGTCCAGGAAACCAGATGTAACACCATCAGTAGATTGGACCTGGGTGATATCAATATAATTCAAATGGATGTTTTTGCGTGATATTCCAAATGTCTATCGCAAAATCATTTTTTTTTTTTTTTTGAGCGTTTATTTCCGCTTGTTCATGTAATAGGAATTTTAAGGTTTGTTTCTTTTAACACAGAAATGTGTTACTTAAAAATCATACAATGTGATTTCCTGATTTTGGTTTTTGATTCCGTCTCTCACAGTTGAAGTGTACCTATAAAAATTACAGACCTCTACATGCTTTGGAAGTATGAAACACTGCCGATTTCGCAGGTTATCAAATACTTGTTCTCGCCACTGTATATCTTAATTAAACAAGGATTAGTATTTTGCTGTTTGATATCTTTTTAATACACAGACTATGGGACAATGATCACTGAGATCATATGCAAATACTCCATGAGACAAATAATTATGAAGGTTATTAGAGTGTCAACAGATTGATTGATTTAACAGGGCTTTTCACATTTAGCCGTGTGGGTTTTGAGATCAATAGAGTCAGATTAAACTACATGCATATACTCTGAAATTGATCTGAGGCCGGTGATAGCCAATCCAGATTCAAATCCTTTAAAATGTCAACTCCGGGCCTCCCGGGTGGTGCAGTGGTCTAAGGCACTGTGCCACTAGAGATTCTGGGTTCGAGTCCAGGCTCTGTCACAGCCGGCTGCGACCGGGAGACCCATGGGGTGGCGCACAATTGGCCCAGCGTCGTCTGGGTTAGGGAGAGTTTGGCCGGCAGGGATATCCTTGTCTCATCGCGCACTTGCGACTCCTGTGGCGGACCGGGCGCAGTGCACGCTGACCTGGTCGCCAGGTGTACGGTCTTTCCTCCGACACATTGGTGCATTGTGTCAAGAAGCAGTGCGGCTTGGTTGGGTTGTGTTTCGGAGGACGCATGGCTCTCAACATTCGCCTCTCCCGAGTCCGTATGGGAGTTGCAGCGATGAGACGACTGTAACTACTGCCAATTGGATAACACGAAATTGGGGAGAAAAGAGGGGTAAAAAAATCAATAGAAAAATGTCCAACTCCAAGGATGAAAAAAGTAGACTGAGCATTTGAGTCGCTGGATGCAGGGGCTGGGAGAGCAGTGTTGGCAGAGCTCAGTCTACCCTGATGAAGCTCCCGTCTAAGGAGTGGAGCTGCTGCAGGGGATTGGAGTGGCTGCCAATGCTCCATTCTGGGTGTGCACAGGAGGTCTTGGGGTGTCTGCCATGGGGGGCAGGAGTGTCCCAGGCTTGTCCTGGGGATGGTAGTCGTGAGAATAACCAAAACTAGCATGAGAAGGAGGTTGTGGGGGAAATTGAGGAGGGTGGTGTGGAGGGCAGTGTGGCTAGCGACGCTCCAAACTCTCAGCAAATGAGGGCTGATGATGTGAATGATGCATGGTGTGGACTGCATCATGTGGTTGCACCTCCTTCGACAGTGTTTTGCCAGACCCTAGGGTAGTGGTCGGTGCTGTGCTGAGACGGGCCTGGTCTGGTAGAGCTGTGCTGAGGCGGGCCTGGTCTGGTAGAGCTGTGCTGAGGCGGGCCTGGTCTGGTAGAGCTGTGCTGAGGCGGGCCTGGTCTGGTAGAGCTGTGCTGAGGCGGGCCTGGTCTGGTAGAGCTGTGCTGAGGCGGGTCTGGTAGCCTGGGAGGGAGGTTGTATGAGATGTTGAAGAGGGTGGTGTGGAGGGAAGTGTGGCTGGCAATGCTCCAAACACTGCAATGGGCCTGTGACTGAGTACGGCTTGGGCATAGCTCCGTGTATCTGCATGGGAGAGAAGTGGTGTGGGGGGTATGGGAGAAAGATGTACATATAGGGAGGAACATAATACTGTAACACAAGAGAAGGATACACTGAGAGTGCATTTGCCATTCTGGTACAATGCATTGTCTATTGTATAGGACAGGAAGCCAGAGTAAGGCCATGAGAGTATGGGACAGCTGAACATTAAACAGACCACACGAAGAGAAGGTGACACATAGGCGCCTAGGACAACTGGACACACTAAAAACAGAGGAGACACACAGTCTGCTGATCCTAGATAACACACATACAAAAGAATGCATTAAGCTAAGTGCAGGGACAACGCAGGCCTATAGAATAGAGTAATGTATATTATTTATAGGACAAAGCAAGGGTCTTGCCACCATTATAATCTGACGAAAAGCAGCTATGGGCGTGAACAAGCAGGAAGCCTGAACTAAAAAGATAATGGTAGGCAGAAGAATTAGGGGAAGTATGTTTATCTGCATATGGGTTGGACCCATATGCTATATGTGTATAAATACAGGAGCCGGGGCTCTGGGAAGCGGTGTGTGTGTTCCGCGGACCACTCCGGCTTGCTATAAGTTGTATTAAAAAGCCCATTGATTTCACAAGTTCTTGTGAGCGTTATATTTGAACCGATTAACCACGACGGGCAGTGTTGCTTGCCTGTTCTCCAGTCTCTGAGGCGCCACAGGATGCAGGTCTAAAGGAGTGTCTGATTCTGTCTCAGGGAGTTGGCGGCTGGGCTGCTGCTCCTGTGGGGTGAGGTGACTGGCCACCCAATGCAACATCCTTTAACATCCTGACGAAGGTGGAGACTGCCTCTGTACAGGTGTACATTGTCCTAAAGACAGTCCAGGCTGAGGGTGAGACAGTAGGCCCAGTGCACGTTGGACCATAGCACACAGTCCCGAGAGAGGCTGGCATTTAACCTCTGGATGGTGGCAGGGTGTAAATATCTCCTCTGGAACAGGGTAGATGTTACTGTCTTTGCAAGGGGGGAAATGGTGGAGGCCATCTCTGTCACTCCCCTTAGTGATGTGGTCACCCTCTCCTGTTGGGCATGCAGGTCATTGGTCCACATATGAATAATTATATGGCTTAGGGAGCCAAGCTGGGCCACAGTAGCTCTGTCTGTTGTGGGGCACCATAACTTTAACAGAATTTTATTTGGGAAAAGTTGATGCTCGAATATAAACTTGCCATTTGATTGATGGGAGTAATTACAAGCCATGATATGGGGATGGAGGGGGTCAGCTGGGTTGGTGCATTGTTTGTATGTTCTGATTCAGCTGTTGTCCTGGTCCAAGGTGTTTGTGTAACTCTTTGTAGAGTGGATAGTAGTGGCTGAGAAATACCTGCCTTGGCTCATGTAGCTCCTTCCACAAGTCCTGCATGTGGCCAGTGTTGACTGTACTGGACAGCTCCTCTCTTAAGTCTGCAGGCTTCCATCCTGAGAGTCTGGTTGTCCTCTTCAACATTGTTCATTGCACACAGCTGCTCCCAGATCTCCTCCCTATGCTGATGCAACAGGCTGATCATCTCCTCTATAAGATGCTGTGGTGCAGGTGTCACGTGTGAGAGAGGCATGCTCAGGGCTGTGTCTGCTGCAGGTGATGGAGGGAGAGGGACACTGGGGACTACATACTGGGGCAAAGAGGGAGTGGAGGCTGTTGTGGGTAGTGACAGTGGAGGCTGTTGTGGGTAGTGACAGTGGAGGCTGTTGTGGGTAGTGACAGTGGAGGCTGTTGTGGGTAGTGACAGTGGAGGCTGTTGTGGGTAGTGACAGTGGAGGCTGTTGTGGATAGTGACAGTGGAGGCTGTTGTGGGTAGTGACAGTGGAGGCTGTTGTGGGTAGTGACAGTGGGGGCTGTTGTGGGTAGTGACAGTGGGGGCTGTTGTGGGTAGTGACAGTGGGGGCTGTTGTGGGTAGTGACAGTGGAGGCTGTTGTGGGTAGTGACAGTGGAGGCTGTTGTGGGTAGTGACCGTGGAGGCTGTTGTGGGTAGTGACAGTGGAGGCTGTTGTGGGTAGTGACAGTGGGGGCTGTTGTGGGTAGTGACAGTGGGGGCTGTTGTGGGTAGTGACAGTGGGGGCTGTTGTGGGTAGTACAAGTGGGGGCTGTTGTGGGTAGTACAAGTGGGGGCTGTTGTGGGTAGTACAAGTGGGGGCTTAGGTGGGTAGTACAAGTGGGGGCTTAGGTGGGTAGTACAAGTGGGGGCTGTTGTAAGTGCAGCAACAAAAGGTTTTATTTAGTCGAAGTAGTAGACCTAAACAATCTGAAATATTTGGTCTCGCCTCCTGAGTGGGGCAGCTGTCTAAGGTACTGCATCGCAGTGCTAGAGGCATCGCTACAGAACCGGGTTCAATCCCTGGTGTGGCTGGCTTACTGGTGAAGCGAGCAGTGTGTCAAGAAGCAGCGCGGCTTGGCAGGGTTGTATTTCGGGAGGACACATGGCTCTCGACCTTCGCCTCTCCCGAGGCCGTACTGGAATTGCAGCGATTGGACAAGACTGTTAATTACCAATTGGAAATCATGAAATGAAGGGTAATAAAAATAAATATATATTTGGTCTAATTATATTCTATGTACAATACTTCCTCTGGTCACCAGGACAGAGCTAGCCCGTCGCCCTCCACCCTGCCAGAGTCCCCGGGTTGCAACTCTCCCGGTAGCGCCTTACTGCAGGGTCTGAAGAGGGTGTCTTCATTGCTGATCGACTGCAGGAAAATACCAAGGCAGAGTGGATCTTCGAGAGGTGGACACGAGGAAAATGGAGATTTGATTTCATCAAGTAAGAACAATGTTCTATGTGGATTAGACTACATTCTGCTTCTGAAACTTCTGTTAATTGATTGATAAACAATACACTCCTTGCCAGTTTATTAGGTACACCCATCTTGTACTAGATCAGAGTTGCATTTTCCTCCAGAACAGCCTTAATTCTTCGGGGCATTGATTCTGCAAGGCGCCGGAAATTTTCCAGAGGGATGTTGATCCATGCTGACGCGATGGCATCACGCAGTTGCTGCAGATTGGACAGCGTCACATTCATGCTGCCAACAGCCCGTTCCATCATCCCAAAGTTACTATTGGGTTTGGTCAGCAACAATGTTCAGATTGGCTGTGGCGTTAAATCGTTGCTCAGTTGGTATCAAGGTACCTAACATGTGCCAGGAAGACATTCCCCACACCAGTACACCGCCGCCAGGCTGAATGGGTCCATGGGCTCATGCTTTGCACACCAAATCCAGACTGCCATCAGCATGACGCAACAAAAACCGGGATTTGTCGGACCAGGTCATGTTTTCCAATCCTCGATTGTCCAGTGTTGATCGCGTGCCCTCTGGAGCAGGACTGCCGCTGACATGGTCTTTTGTTTGTCACTCGTTTTGCCTATTCTAACGTTTCATCAAACAGTAACTGAATGTCTCCACCTGTCTTCCTGCTTTTGGTAGCAAGCCACAGCCATGTGACCCACTGTCTGTCGGTGTACCTAATAAACAGGTCACTGAGTGTACTGTATTTATTGATGATAATTATTTGCTTATGGACACGTTTTTCATAAACCTAGTTATTCAATGTCTTCGTTTCACAGGGGACACACCGAAACGTGGTTATCTCTGTGGGAGGGGCTTATCTGCTCACCTTCAACCACATGTTGCTGACGAGGCAGAGAAGTGTCTCTCCAGATCAGAACACTTCAAGAAACACCAGCAGAGCTGTATAGGGAAGAAACCTCAACACTGCTGCTCTGACTGTGGGAAGAATTTCACTAGCAGGAGTTGCTTCATTATTCACCAGCGGATTCACACCGGTGAGAGACCGTACTGCTGCACTCAGTGTGGGAAGAGGCACATCTCTGCAGGGCGTCTTAAAGAACACCAAAGAATCCATACAGGAGAGAAACCTTACAGATGCTCACAGTGTGGGAAGAGTTTTGCTCTATCTGGCACCTTAAAATCCCATCTGAGAATCCATACAGGAGAGAAACCGTACTGCTGCTCTCAGTGTGGGAGGTGTTTTACTGTATCTACCGCCTTAAAATCTCATCTGCGAGTCCATACAGGAGAGAAACCGTACTGCTGCTCTCAGTGTGGGAAGGGTTTTGCTGTATCTAGTGCCTTAAAATCGCATTTGATAATTCATACGGGCGAGAGGCCTTACCCCTGCCTTTGTTGTGGGAAAAGCTTTGTTAGTGCAGGAAACCTAACTGTACACAAGCGGATACACACTGGAGATAGGCCTTATAGCTGTGATCAGTGTGGAAAGAGCTTTGCTCTAGCTTCCGTTCTGACTTCACACCGGCGCATACACACTGGAAAGAAACCTTATAGCTGTGAACAGTGTGGGAAGAGCTTTGCCGTAGCTTCCTCCCTGAGTAGACACCAGCGAACACACACTGGAGAGAAACCTTATGTTTGTCTTTGTGGAAAGAGCTTTGCTCAGTTAGGGACAATGAAAGGTCACCAGAAAACAAAAACGTGCCGTATTTCATCTCCCTCCTATACGGCACCGGTTCCAGATCCCTAAAACTATTAAAAAAAACGTATAGTGAACAGGCATATCCATCTTCCATTGTTAAACAGTTGAATTAGTTTGATCACCATGGTAACCTGGAGCATAATATGCATCTCTGATCCAGCATCAGGTCTCCCCTGTGTCTGTAATATCACACAATGGGATTTGAATGGATAAATGTTGTCATAGAAGATGTCATAGTCAACCTGTGTGTTTGTGTGCTCATAAAACTAATCAATGATACATTGGATAATCGGACAAGGCAAGAACTATGCATATTGTCTTGTAACACCGGTTAATGTAATAACTTTTAGATGTGTAATGTAATATCTTGTACCCCAGAAATTGAACGTAAATCACTTAAAATAGATGCTGTGGTGGCAGCTGCAGAGACTTATTTGGCTATATGAGATTTGGCTTAAGAAGAGTTGCATGGTGTGTTGAAGGGTGATGCCCCGTCCTCCCAGGCTGTAAGGGGTAGTGGGTTTTTAATGTAAAGGTGGCAGCTGCTGAGAAGTACCTGGTTGTACAATATGTTACTGCAGGAGAGTTATAATAGATATTTTGAGAAGGAAATATATATGAACTCAGCAAAAAAAGAAACGTCCTCACACTGTCAACTGCGTTTATTTTCAGCAAACTCAACATGTGTAAATATTTGCATGAACATAAGATAAACAGAGACATAAACTGAACAAGTTCCACAGACATGTGACTAACAGAAATTGAATAATGTGTCCCTGAACAAAGGGGGGGGGGGGTCAAAATCAAAATGTATAGTCAGTATCTGGTGTGACCACCAGCTGCATTAAGTACTGCAGTGCATCTCCTCCTCATGGACTGCACCAGATTTGCCTGTTCTTGCTGTGAGATGTTACCCCACTCTTCCACCAAGGCACCTGTAAGTTCTTGGACATTTCTGGGGGGAATGGCCCTAGCACTCACCCTCCGATCCAACAGCTCCCAGACGTGCTCAATGGGATTGAGATCCGGGCTCTTCGCTGGCCATGGCAGAACACTGACATTCCAGTCTTGCAGGAAATCACACACAGAATGAGCAATATGGCTGGTGGCGTTGTCATGCCGGAGGGTCATGTCAGGATGAGCCTGCAGGAAGGGTACCACATGATGGAGGAGGATGTCTTCCCTGTAACGCACAACGTTGAGATTGCCTGCAATGACAACAAGCTCAGTCTGATGATGCTGTAACACAACGCCCCAGACCATGACGGACCCCCACCTCCAAATCGATCCCGCTCCAGAGTACAGGTCTCGGTGTAACGCTCATAACTTCTACGATAAACGCGAATCCGACCATCACCTCTGGTGAGACAAAACCGCGATTCGTCAGTGAACAGCACTTTTTGCCAGTCCTGTCTGGTCCAGCGACGGTGGGTTTGTGCCCGTAGGTGAAGTTGTTGTTCATGCAGGTGAGCAAGGGACCCTGGACATCTTTCTTTTGGTGTTTTTCAGAGTCAGTAGAAAGGCCTCTCATTAGTGTCCTATGTTTTCATAACTGTGACCATAATTGCCCACCGTCTGTAAGCTGTAAGTGTCTTAACGACCGCTCCACAGGTGCATGTTCATTAATTGTTTATGGTTCATTGAAAAAGCATGGAAACAGTGTTTAAACCCTTTACAATGAAGATGTGTGAAGTTATTTGGGTTTAAAAATGTATCTTTGAAAGACAGGGTCCTGAATAAGGGCCGTTTTCATTTTGTGTTACAATTGAAGTCAAGAGGTTTACATACACCTTAGCCAAATGCATTTAAACTCAGTTTTTCACAATTCCTGACATTTAATCATAGTAAAAATTCCCTATCTTAGGTCAATAAGGATCACTACTTTATTTTAAGAATGTGAAATGTCAGAAAAATATTCCCAGTGGGTCATAAGTTTACATACTCTAAATTAGTATTTGTTAGCATTGCCTTTAAATGGTTTAACTTGGGTCAAACGTTTTGGGTAGCCTTCTACAAGCTTCCCACAATAAGTTGGGTGAATTTTAGCCCATTCCTCCTGACAGAGCTTGTGTAACTGAGTCAGGTTTGTAGGCATCCTTGCTCGCACACGCTTTTTCAGTTCTGCCCACACATTTTCTATGGGATTGAGGTCAGGGCTTTGTGATGGCCTCTAAAATACTTTGACTTTGTTGTCCTTAAGCCATTTTGTCACAACTTTGGAAGGATGCTTGGGGTCATTGTCCATTTGGAAGACCCATTTGCGACCAAGCTTTAACTTACTGACTGATGTCTTGAGATGTTGCTTCAATATATCCACATAATTTTCCCATCCTCACGATGCCATCTATTTTGTGAAGTGCACCAGTACCTCTTGCAGCAAATCACCCCCACAACATGATGCTGCCACCCCCAAGCATAACAATGGTCATTATGGCAAAAAGAGTTCTATTTTTGTTTCATCAGACCAGAGGACATTTCTCCAAAAAGTACAATCTTTGTCCACATGTGCAGTTGCAAACCATAGTCTGGCTTTTTTATGGCAGTTTTGGAGCAGTGGCTTCTTCCTTGCTGAGCGGCCTTTCAGGTTATGTCGATATAGGACTAATTTTACTGTGGATATAGATACTTTTATGCCTGTTTCCTCCAGCATCTTCACAAGGTCCTTTGCTGTTGTTCTGGGATTGATTTGCACTTTTCGCATCAAAGTACGTTAATCTCTAGGAGACAGAACGCTCCTTCCTGAGCAGTATGATGGCTGTGTGGTCCCATGGTGTTTATACTTGCATACTAATGTTTGTACAGGTGAACATGGTACCAAAATTTGAGGCCTACAATATTTTTTTCTGAGGACTTGGATGATTCCTTTTAATTTTCCCATGATGTTAAGCAAAGCGGCACTGAGTTTGAAGGTAGGCCTTGAAATACATCCACAGGTACACCTCCAATTGACTCAAATGTCAATTAGCCTATCAGAAGCTTTTAAAGCCATGACATTATTTTCTGGAATTTTCCAAGCTGATTAAAGGCACAGTCAACTTTTAGTGTATGTAAACTTCTGACCCACTGAAATTGTGATGCAGTGAATTATAAGTGAAATAATCTGTCTGTAAACAATTGTTGGAAAAATGACTTGTCATGCACAAAGTAGACGTCCTAACCGAGTTGCCAAAACTATAGTTTGTTCACAAGAAATTTGTGGAGTGGTTAAATTACAAGTTTTATTGACTCCAACCTAAGTGTATGTAAGCTTCCGACTTCAACTATATATATGTGTGTGTTTGTGTGTGTGTGTGTGTGTGTGTGTGTGTGTGTATTATGAGATAGTGGTGTGTGTATTATGAGATAGTGGTGTGTGTATTATGAGATGGTGGTATATAGGTGTCGGTTTGGTTGGTGGTGAAATTGTCTTTCTTTTTTGTATTTAACATGTAACATGATTGAAACACCCACTACTGCAGAGTAGGTGGCAGCATGCACAACCATGCAAATGCTATGACACCGAAGAAGACAATTTCCAAATGCCTGACTTCTGTGGAGGAAGCATCGCCTTAAATACTGTATGGCGACCCGTCATTCAGGGCATGTGGGCAGAAAATAGATATATTTGTAAATATATTTGATATATTTGTAGATATATTTGCTGTTGTTTTGCCATTAATACATGTTTCATATCAGTTTGCAAACTATTTTTAAAAATGTATAAATAATTGAGTTAATAAAGCTGCATACAAACGTTTCTTTCTTAAGGCAGCTCCAAAATGCAGGTGTTTCAAGCCTAGCTCAGTGCTTTCTGTGGTTGTGGGGCAGCCACCGGAGAATACAGAACATTGTGGTTGGTAATGTTCTCTAGTTACGCTGTGTTGCACATTTTCTTAACATTTGTCATAATTAGCAATGAATTTGTATCCCCTCTTGTCGGCCTTCGACTGCATATTTTCTTCCAACCTGGAAACGTTGTGAAGCCAAGCCCATTTTCTGAATTTCATTATGCGCCCAAAAAGTACGGAAATGGTGTCCATTGCTTGTATACCTCATATTTTGGTGAATGTTGTACGACATCCAGAAGTTTTTGGCATACTAACTATGACTAATAAGCACACTACATACTCAATTTACCTCACAAATAGTATGGTTAGTGTGGTTAGTATTAGAGGTTGACCGATCTAATTAGGGCCTATTTTCAAGTTTTCATAACAATCGGAAATCTGTACTTTTGGACACCGATTTTGCCATTTAAATATATATATTTTTTTACACCTTTTATTTAACCAGGCAAGTCAGTTAAGAACACATTCTTATTTTCAATGACTGCCTAGGAATGGTGGGTTAACTGCCTCGTTCAGGGGCAGAACGACAGATTGGCACCTTGTCAGCTCGGGGGATCCAATCTTGCAACCTTACAGTTACCTAGTCCAACGCAATAACGACCTGCCTCTCATTGCACTCCACAAGGAGACTAACTGCCTGTTACGCGAATGCAGTAAGCCAAGGCAAGTTGCTAGCAGCTCTTCATTGTGCGTCAAGGAAAATACGGTTTGAACGGTCATCCAACTCGGAATTCCATTTAGTGAACTTGGGCCTCTAGAGCTCTGACCTGAAAATCACTGACGTCATGATTCAACCTTTGTTTTTCCCCCAGAGTTTTCAGTTGTCTTAAGCACCATAAATCCAAAGAATGCCAGACTTTGGTTACAAAATTTGCCCACAAGAAGGACCATCGCACCACCTTCCTGTTCAAGTGAGCACAGGGCCACATGGTGAGTCCAAAAATGTCTTGTATGCTGCTGCATAAATGTAATATTCCAGGGAGATATGTATACTGTAGTTAAGTAGGTAATACTAAGTGTATGTTGTGTAGTAAGCTGTTAATGGCCCATGTGCCTCACCTTTAATAATTTGGTACCTTTCCCCCTCATAACTTAGCCTACTGTTCTGACTTGGTGGTGTATGTTTAGCCTATAGCCTGTTTTCGATAAATTGAATATTGTAAGAGCTTTCATCATCTGCTTACATACCCCCTTTATTTATCCTACAGTCTGACTTGGTGTACATGGAGAATAGCCTACTGTAAGACCAGCCCATATTCTGAATTCTGTCACTGTACATTTCAAAAGAGCTGAACAAATAGTTATATTGACTGTTACTTTATATTGATTACTACTACGTTGTTTATTGTCTTAATTGAAATTACAGATTGCCTCATCTGCTCATCGTTCCCTTATGTCATAGTTTGTACATCTCAATTGTCAGTGGAAACCACATTTGTTTAAGCAAGTCAGCCATATCAGCTATGTTTTTTTTAAAGGCAGTAAATGAGGCTGAATGAACTGTTAGGCTGCCAGACAAGGCGCCGTTAATAGTAAGGGTAAGGATTCGCTCCATGGTGCTGAAAAGATGGCTCTGCTGTTGGGGCAGCTTTACGTAGGCCCTAATACTTTGTGGGCAATGTTTGTCACTGTTACAGTGCAATTAATGTATTGTTTCGTGTTCTGTTGTTGCATTGCTGACATGCATCCCCAAAAATGTTTGGGGTTTGCCCCACCAAGATTTACATGCTGAAATCGTCACTGGCTTTACTGGTTCACTGCACGTATAGCGTAGTGGTAATCAGTCTGTTATTTACGAGGCTACTCTTACTGGGCCTCAGCCAATAACAATATCTGGACTCTGGAAGAGAAGGTTGTCAGAGAGGAAGCCCAACTCGAGCCATCGAGCCATGGTTTAATTTGAAAGACAATAGCAAGGGATTTCACTAATCTCAAATTCGGCCTGCCACTTTACAGCAAACCGAAGCCAGCCATAGACAGCAAGTTGTTTTTGTTGTTTCTATAAATACCTTTAGATTTGTTGTGATTTTAATTAGATTTTAGTTGCAAATGTTAAAATAATGCAACCACACGTGGACATAATGCAGTTGCAATCATTGAGGATGACACAATCTGATAATCTGATAAAATAATTGAATGTTCAAATAGATTAATGATATATTGATTATAGCAAAAACAACCTACATTTTTTACATTAATTTAACATACTATATATTTGAGACAATACTAACAGTTATTTTCTAGCAATAAATTAATCCCTAAATCGCATCACCCATTTGTAGAAAAGTGTTTGACTATGTACAGTAGGTGGCGGTACAATATAACACTACAGAAGAAGCCGAAAAACATCAACAGGAAGTGCTTTGTTACCGTCCTCTTGCGTTTTTAAACCAAATAAAGAGCCACAGGCTTTTGCTGGATCTTTTCGGATGTAAAATTAGTCTACATGAGACGTTTATTTGTCCAAATTTTAAAACGAGTTTTGATAATTACTTAGGTGTGATCTAGCTTTTATTTGTTTGAACGCTACGACAAGGAAATTAACTGCAGTGTACACATTTACTGTCGTGTTTGTTATTTGAAACGTTGAAGAACGAATACAGTAGCTTCCACTATGGATCGGGTAAGTTTGTTTGACTTTTATTAACAGTATGCCTACTGTGGTGTATAACATGTCTAGGTCTTCATCTTTGACCTTTCAATAACCATGAGTTCGATTTGAACAGCTGGACAAAAGAAACCGTGGTGGTAATTTCAGCCAAGTAGCCTACTAGCCTATCGCGCACAGATTAATGATACAAGGCAATGCGCAACCAGCTGGTCAAATCCGAACCATGGAAAGAAATAATTAGGCATCGCCTTCACCAATTATGTATATAACCCCTGGATTGCTGATGCTACGTATGGGCCATTGTGAGGCTTTGAAGCGACCGGTTAACCTCTTTGAGGTATTTTCTGAACACCTTCTCACTTTTTCTCCAGTTTGACCACACACACCGTTTACACACATTTTTGGTGCCCAAATTTAAAAAAAGGACAGTTGAAAATAGGTGATTATTGTTGCTAGGCTACCAGTTACGGTGCTGTTAGCTTGTGTTTTCCCGCGTCTTTATGCGGAAGTAAAACAACAATGATAGCTCGTGTCGAATAATGATATGGAGTTAATACTAGTCAAATTACTGAGCATGTTCTCAACGCAAATAACTATCAGATTGTCCTTATTTAGCATATCAAGATCCTAATGTGGTCCACAGTCGGGCCTATCAAATCAAATGTTCTGTCACATGCGGGAATTCAACGGTTGTAGACTTTACAGTGAAATGCTTAACGTTACTTACAATAAGGAGACCAGATTTCTGAAATGAAAACCGGGGACATTTCCCGTTCGGCGGTCAATATATCATTAAAATATCCAATGTTATTATCTGACATAAAAAAGGGGGACACTTAAGGGTTCATGTATTTAGTCTAACAGGCACACTGTGATAGCGAAAACAACTATACTACAGAAACACTACAGACGAGACAGAACTGTCTGACCTGAACAGCCGTTCAGTGGTCCTGCTAGTCTGGGTAGAATAAGAGCAGAAGTGAACATGAGCAAAATTGGGGGAAAAAACAGGCAATAGTATATGTGAAATACTTAACACAATAAAGAAATAAGACAATGACGTGATTGGTAACTACATAATATAATTTATACCAACCTAATCTGTATATTTCTCAGAAGAATGTATCTTCTTAAAGCATTTCTGTCTTTGGCCTGCTTCTCCATGAACTCCTGGCAGGGGAGGTTGAAGTTTGTCTTCACAATAAGCACGGCCTTGATGGTAGGAACAGAGAACCTATTTCTTACTGCTGTCCATATATCATTCATTCCGTTTCTTGGGGAGAGCCATTGTACCTCCTCTGTTTGCTCTTATTACTCTTTTCCTTTCTCTCCAATCTTCCTCTTTTCTTCACTCATCTTACTGCTCTTTCTTCCTTTCCTTCTCTTCAAATTTCCACCTCAATCTTCTACAATCTCATCACTTCACTCTTTTTACTCTTCATTTTTCCTTCTCCTTCCTCTCCAATCTTTAAAAATAAATAATACACTATTAGATAAAATACTTTGGTTAACAGATTCCCATTGCTTGCCTCATTTTTGTATTTTATTTCAAAAACATTGTTTGGAATAAAAAAATTGGCAGGCTCTAATCATATCTTTACCTTTCCTCTTCTCTCTCTTTCACTCTTCCTATCTAGTCTTCTTCCTCTCCACTCTCTAACAGAAAACATTATGCTAAAGTTTTCCATGAAAATTTCAAAATATATTTTCACACTACTTATTATAATGCCAAACCATTAAATTTGTAATCTAAATCAAATCAAATTTATTTGATATAGCCCTTCATACATCAGCTGATATCTCAAAGTGCTGTACAGAAACCCAGCCTAAAACCCCAAACGGCAAGCAATGCAGGTGTAGAAGCACGTAGAAGCATCTACATTTAATATAATCATATTTTCAAAATAGCCCGTCCACTGCATGTTTACGTGTGAACGTTTTTTTACCTAGCTACCATTACAGTAGCTAGCTAACCTAGCTAGATAACTTAAACATAGGTTATGCTAGCTAACATTAGCTATTTTAAATCTTAGAGCAGATCATCAAACTATATAATAAAGTGTGACATTATAACATCACTAGCTAGTATCTCAAACGATTGTAACTTACCTGGCTTGTTTGTTTGTGGTGATGTTGTGGATTCACTTGACACTTGCTAGCTTCTGGCTGAGTTTTCCACTGCAGTTCTCTCTAAAACTAGCTCCCCTCAAATAGTTAGAAGAAAAAGAGTCAGTGAAGCTGCTATATCGAGCAGCCCCCTCTGCTTGTTAAAAAAGTTTGAAATATCCAATAAATGTCGTTCCACTTCATGATTGTGTCCCACTTGTTGTTGATTCTTCACAAAAAAATACAGTTTTATATCTTTGTTTGTAGCCTGAAATGTGGCAAAAGGTTGCAAAGTTCAAGGGGGCCGAATACTTTCGCAAGGCACTGTATGAGTCAATATCCGGCCAAACCATGAATGATATCTGGAGAGAATCCAAACACGATTTGTGCATAAAAGAAAAGTATGGATTTCATTATTGAGCCTTTGCTGAACACTGCATCAGAAATCCTCCTTATTTTCAGCGTATCGAGATCAATATATGGACCTCACCAAGAGAAACTTCATGTCTTGAATGTGCTGAGAACACATATGCAATGTATACAGTCAGTATTTATCAACATGAAGAGAGAAAATAGCGTGTCACACCTCAGGATATTGAATGATTCCATATTCGACCATAGGAAATGTCCATGTGTGATATTCCGAGTAATCCCAATATATATATATTTTATTTATTTCACCTTTATTTAGCCAGGTAGGCCAGTTGAGAACAAGTTCTCATTTACAACTGCGACCTGGCCAAGATAAAGTAAAGCTGTGCGACAAAAACAACAGGGTTACACGTGGGATAACACAATAGAAAAATATATATACAGTGTGTGCAAATGTAGTAAGATTAGGGAGGTAAGGCAATAAATAGGCCATAGTGGTGAAATAATTACAATTTAGCGTTAACACTAGAGTGATAGATGTGCAGATGATGATGTGCAAGTGGAGATACTGGGGTGCAAAAAAAATAACAATATGGGGTTGAGGTAGTTGTGGGCTATTTACAGATGCGCTGTGTACAGGTGCAGTAATCGGTAAGCTGCTCTGACAGCTGATGCTTAGTTAGTCAGGGAGATAAGTCTCCAGCTTCAGTGATTTTTGCAATTTGTTCCAGCAGAGAACTGGAAGGAAAGTCAGCCAAAGTAGGTGTTTGCTTCGGGGATGACCAGTGAAAAATAACTGCTGGAGCATGTGCTACAGGTATGTGTTGCTATGGTGACCAGTCAGCTGAGATAAGGTGGGGCTTTACCTAGCAAAGACTTATAGATGACCTGGAGCCGGTGGGTTTGGCGACGAATATATAGCGAGGGCCAGCCAACGAGAGCATACAGGTCGCAGTGGTGGGTAGTATATGAGGCTTTGATGACAAAACGGATGGCACTGTGATAGACTGCATCCAATTTGCTGAGTAGAGTGTTGGTGGCTATTTTGTAAATTACCTCGCCGAAGTCAAGGATCGGAAGGATAGTCAGTTTTACGAGGTTATGTTTGGCTGCATGAGTGAAGGAGGCTTTGTTGCAAAATAGGAAGCCAATTCTAGATATATATTTTGGATTGGAGATGCTTAATGTGAGTCTGGAAGGAGAGTTTAGTCTCACCAGACACCTAGGTATTTGTAGTTGTCCACATATTCTAAGTCAGAATACATACATACATACATACATACATACATACATACATACATACATACATACATACATACATACATACATACATACATACATACATACATACATACATACATAGCATGCTTGTGGTGTCACACGTGATGGCATGCGTCAGGCTCTCCACATTGGATGTGTAGATGATGTGCATCTGGTGAAGCTTTTAGGCTAAATAAAGCCTCATGTTGTTTGCACACGCATGTGTCACGATCTGCCAATGTTGGAAGCACAACCCAGTCGGAGGGGAAGTGTGCAGAACAGTGAGTATGATAGACGGAGGTTGGTATGCTCATCTAGGAACTTCAAATGGAGGGTCTTCATTGAATCCACCATCTTTTCTGCATTTTCTTTTTTTTGTCACCTTTTTCTTTTTTTCCTGTTGTGATCCTGCTGACATCTTTACATAAAAATAATCATCTCACCATTGATCTCAGCATGGCAGCAATCCCCTTGTGCTTCTTCCTCTGGTACCTGTAGACATTTTAATTTACCAGTTGTATCCACAACCTCCTCTGCCAATCTCTGCAACCTGTACTTCAGGATTTTGCTGGTGACTATTCCTGCAATGACTTGTCTGTCACTCTCTCTCTTTGAATGTGTGTACTTGTTATGTACTTCCTCAGCTACTGCTGTATGAAACAACAGGGTTCTCCTTAGGGATGTGCCCGAGATTTGCCGAACCAACTTGTTGACTTTTGATCTTGGAGATGGGTGGTCCTTTTTCGATCGTTGGAGCCGCTTTCTGTATTTCTCTGCTCGCTGTTCGACTTTCCTCAACTGATCTTGTAGTTTCTGCAGCTCCCTGTTTAATTTTGCTTTGACATTGCTCCTTTTCCTCTCCCAAAGTCATGTTGCCTAAAAGAAACACGTAAATATATTGTTACTTAACCATTTCACCTGCAGCAAAATAGACAGCGCCAGCCGTTAACTGTAACCATAGATACTTTCATTATTGATTTCACAGTAGCAACTTATTTGAGGGTCGTTACCCAGTAATTAATAGATATAAATGACTTACTAATGATGGTTATTATAAAGTGTTACCCTTAATTATTACATATTATACCTGTCAAGTAAAAGTGATGCCTATTTCACTGTTCATTGTGCAAATAGTTCCTTTTCTTTACTTAAACGTATGCAAGTACCTGTTTTCTTTCTTCACCTCTCAACACAGAATAGCCGCATGTGTTCGCACTCCTTCAAATCGCTTGAAGAAAATATCCTTTCTATTTTATACAGCTATGTTCAATTGTTTTCTTCATACTATAAAATAATGCCACGGAATTCTAAGCAAATCTTGCCTGCTAAATGAACTAGTGCAGCCAACTGCCATATGGCATATCCATATCAGGGCTTAACATAAGTATTGTCATGACTGGCCTGTTCGGGTCAGGTTACTGTGGACCACAATCCTGCAGAGACATCTCTCATACCCACCGGAGGGGGAGAGATCAAGAGGTATGGAGGTGGGTTTTTTTTGACACCTCACGCCCATTGTAAATTGTAAATATATTCTTATGATCTGTGCTTACACTAATGTAACAAAACATGTATGTTTTGGTCGATCAAGTTCATATTTATATCCAAAAACCTCCGTTTAAATTTGGCTTTGCCTCCAAAACATCCTGTGAATTTGCACAGAGCCACATAAATTTACAGAAATTCTCATAATTAACTTTGATAAAAGATACAAGTATTATGCACAGAATTATAGATATACTTCTCCTTAATGCAACTGCTTTGTCAGATTTCAAAAAAGCTTTACGGAAAAAGTAAACCATGCAATTATCTCAGTATGGCGCTCAGAGACCAAAACAAGCCAAACAGATACCCGCCATGTTGTGTAGTCAAAAGAAGTCAGAAATAGCATTATAAATATTCACTTACCTTTGATGATCTTCATCAGAATGCACTCCCAGGAATCCCAGTTCCACATGTTTGTTTAGTTCGATAAAGTCCATTTATGTCCAAATACCTCCTTGGTGTTCACGCCTTGAGTTCACAAATCCATGACGCGGGATCACTAGGTCCAGACAAAGTCAAAAAGTTCCATTACAGTGCGTAGAAACATGTCAAATGATGTATAGAATCAATCTTTAGGATGTTTTTAACATAAATCTTCAATAATGTTCCAACTGGAGAATTTCTTTGTCTTTAGAATTGCAATGGAATGCAGGTCGCTCTCAGGTGAGTGAGCGTGATCAGCTCTTATTCTCCCCCACTTCACAGTAGAAGCCTCAAACAAGGTTCTAAAGACTGTTGACATCTAGTGGAAGCCTTAGGAAGTGCAATATTACCCCATAGACACTGTATATTCAATAGGCAATGAGTTGAAAAACTACAAACCTCAGATTTCCCACTTCCTGGTTGGATTTTTCTCAGATTTCCGCCTACCATATGAGTTCTGTTATACTCACAGACATCATTCAAACAGTTTTAGAAACTTCAGTGTTTTCTGTCCAATACTACTAATATTATGCATATATTAGCATCTGGGCCTGAGTAGCAGGAAATTTTCGCTGGGAACGCTTTTCATCCGAACGTGAAAATGCTGCCCCCTCACCCAAACAGATTAATCAGCATCACGTCTGGCACGGTAGCACCTTTGCTTTTCAGCAGCGCTCAATGGTGTGCCAGAACTCTTTTGAATGATGTGGCAAATCGCGGTTCTTGTGTTGCACCCTTGGCCCTCACGTTTGCTCTACTTCTGCCTAGATAATATGTTAAGGAATCCCTAATTGTCTTTCCGTCCTCCCTAACTGTGCACTTGTTCACTTCTCTTAACTTCTCTTTCTCTCTTTGGTGGAATTTTCACAAGGATGTGGTAAATTTTCACAACTCTAAGCACAAAAATCTGTTTAAAAATTCTTAGGCCATTTTCAATAAATTACTTTTGAAAAGATTTTCCTGTCATTTGTAAACTATACATTTATCTATAATTTAATGAAACTGCTAAAAACTGAACCACGAAACCAAAATTGGATAGTGTCGAGTTTAGGTACAGTTTGAAAAAAACGGTATAAATTGACATCAATTTAATTTAGGTTGGAAGCTAAAACCAAATAATTCATGGATTTGACTGTAAATACTACACCACTCTTCTTCAGCCAGTGTACTTCTATACAGTAGGGCAAAGTGAGTCACTGTGCTACCATTTGAAATTATGGTGTGGTGTACAATGCACTGCTAAAATACTTGGGTGATTTGAAAAAATATGTACGTTTTGTGGAAAGTAGTGAACGATTGCACACTTCAGGAGAAATGGGGTATTATAAGGATGCAGCAATCAGAGATTTAGACTAAAGTCATCACATTTTTTGATCTAATGATATTCTATGTACAATACTTCCTGTGTTCACCAGGACAGAGCAAGTCCGTCCCCCTCCAACCTGCTAGAGTCCCCTGGTCACAACTCTCCTGGTAGCACCTTACTGCTGGGTCTGAAGAGGGTTTCGGTACGGCTGGTCGACTGCAGGAAAACAGCAGGGCAGAGTGGAACTGTGAGAGAAGGACACAAGGAGGGAGATTTGATTTCATCAAGTAAGAACAATGGGGTGTGTGTGGATGAAACTACAATCTGATTCTGCAACTTCTGTTAATTCATTGATAAACAATATATAGTGATTGGCCAGTTTATTAGGTACACCAATCTAGTACCGGATCGGGTCAGCCTTTGCCTCCAAAACAGCCTGAATTCTCCGGAGTGTGGATTCTACAAGGTGTCGGAAACGTACCACAGGGATGTTGGTCCATGCTGACGCAATGGCAACACGCAGTTGCTGCAGACGGCTGCTCATTCATGATGTCAACAGCCCGTTCCATCTCATCCCAAAGATGCTCTATTGGGTTTGGTCAGCAACAATGTTCAGATACACTGTGCAGTTATTTGTCTGTTTGTGGTCTGCCTGTCAGCTTGCACGATTCTTGCCATTCTCCTGTGACCTCTCTCGTCAATGAGCTGTTTTCACCAACCGGACTGCTGCTGACTGGATATTTGCTTTTTTGATGCACCATTCTTGGTAAACTCTGGACACTGTCGTGTGTGAAAAGTCCAGGAGAGTGGCTGTTTCTGAGATTCTGGATCCGGCGCGCCTGTCACCGGCGATCATACCTCGCTTAGTCACTTGTTTTGCCCATTCTGATGTTCAATGAAACAGGAACTTAATGTCTCTGCCTGTCTGTCTGCTTTATATAGCAAGCCATAGCCACGTGACTCACTGTCTGTAGGAGTGACCTATTTTCATGAACTGGGGAGTGTACCTAATAAACTGTCCACTGAAATGATATATTGTTTGTTTATGGACCCATATTTCCAAAACAGAGTTATTCAATGTCTGTTTCAATGTCTGTTTCACAGGGGACTCTCCTCCTCTCAGTGGGAGGGACTTATCATCTGGGGAGCTTCAACAACAACATGTTGCTGACGAGGCAGAGCAGAGTCTCTCCCAATCAGAACACCTCAAACACCAGCACAGACGTACAGGGAAGAAATCTCACCACAGCTGCTCTGACTGTGGGAAGAGTTTCACTACACGGAGATCCTTCATAATTCACCTGCGTATTCACACCGGAGAGAAGCCTTATCACTGTTATCAGTGTGGGAAGAGCTTCAATCAGTCAGGCAACCTGACAACACACCAGGTAACACACACTGGAGAGAAGCCTTATAGCTGTGATCAGTGTGGGAAGAGCTTTGCTCGGTCTGGACAGCTGACTACACACCGGGTAACACACACTGGAGAGAAGCCTTATAGCTGTGTTCAGTGTGGAAAGAGCTTTAATCAGGCAGGCAACCTGACAGCACACCAGCTAACACATACTGGAGAGAAGCCTTACAGCTGTGATCAGTGTGGGAAGAGCTTCAATCACTCAGGCAACCTGACAGCCCACCAGGTAACACACACTGGAGAGAAGCCTTATAGCTGTGAGCAATGTGGGAAGAGGTTTGCTCACGCTTCCAACCTAACTCGACACCAGGTGACACACACAGAAGAGAAGCCTTACAGCTGTGATCAATGTGGGAAGAGTTTTGCTCAAGCTTCCAACCTAACTAGACATCAGGTAACACACACAGAAGAAAAGCCTTACAGCTGTGATCAATGTGGGAAGAGGTTTGCTACATATTACACATTCAAATATCATCTGAGAATTCATACAGGGGAGAAGCCTTACCCCTGCCTTGATTGTGGGAAAAACTTTGCGAGTGCAGGATCCCTAACCATACACCAGAGTGTACACACAGGAGAGAAGCCTTACAGCTGTCATCAGTGTGGGAAGAGCTTTGCTGTAGCTAACACCCTGATTATACACCAGCGCATTCACACTGGAGAGAAGCCTTATAGCTGTAATCTGTGTGGAAAGAGCTTTGCTGTGGTTTCCACCTTGAATAAACACCAGCGCATACACACTGGAGAGAAGCCATATAGCTGTGATCAGTGTGGAAAGAGCTTTGCTCTATCAGATAAACTAACTATACACCAGCGAACACACACAGGAGAGAGGCCTTATCGCTGTGATCAGTGTGGAAAGAGCTTTGCTCGAGCTTCCACCCTGAATTCACACAAGCGAACACACACAGGAGAGAAGCCTTATAGCTGTGATCAGTGTGGAAAGAGCTTTGCTGAGTTAGGGACACTGAATTCACACCAGCGAACACACACTAGAGAGAAACCCTATGTCTGTCTATGTGGAAAGAGTTTTTCTCTTTTAGGGCAAATTAAAAAACACCAGAAATCAAAAACGTGCCATATTTCATCTCCATCCTATACCCGACAGTGTTTATAGATCCCTAAATGAAAGGCTCTATAGAAACATATCCATCTCCCATTCTTAAACATTTGACTTAGTCTGATCACCATGGTAACCTCTGTGCAGCATAATATGCAGCTCTGATCTAGGATCAGTTCTCCCCTGTGTCTTTGTAATATCACACATTGATCTACATGGATAAATGTTATCATGGGAAATGTCATAGTGAACCTGTGGGGGGATGTTGATAATAGAATCTTCTTTCATGTACTCATGATACTACTATTATTAAATGTCATTATGTAGAATGTTTCAACAATAGGTGTATATTCATGTATTCAATTGATCAATACATTCAATCCAACTATCTTCTAAACATGAAGTTATCACTTAAATTGTGTATTTTATAAATCTGTATTGATTAAAATGATCCTAAATCTAATCCATAATATATTGGATAATTATTTCCATGAGTTCAAGACAAGATCTATGCATACTGTGTCTTGTACCAACGGTTAATGTAATAACTTTTAGATTTATAATGTAATAAAACTGGTAAATGTAACATCTTGTTGGTTAATATGATGAAAAGTTGTCTAATAACCTTTTCCACCTAATGTAATAAGTTATTGGTATCAGGTAACAACTTTTTTTAATGAATAACGTAATAACTTAAACCGATCATGTAATAAATCAAATAAAATAAAATGTATTTATATAGCCCTTCGTACATCAGCTGATATCTCAAAGTGCTGTACAGAAACCCAGCCTAAAACCCCAAACAGCAAGCAATGCAGGTGTAGAAGCACGGTGGCTAGGAAAAACTCCCTAGAAAGGCCAAAACCTAGGAAGAAACCTAGAGAGGAACCAGGCTATGTGGGGTGGCCAGTCCTCTTCTGGCTGTGCCGGGTAGAGATTATAACAGAACATGGCCAAGATGTTCAAATGTTCATAAATGACCAGCATGGTCGAATAATAATAATAAGGCAGAACAGTTGAAACTGGAGCAACAGCACGGCCAGGTGGACTGGGGCCGCAAGGAGTCATCATGTCAGGTAGTCCTGGGGCATGGTCCTAGGGCTCAGGTCCTCCGAGAGAGAGAAAGAAAGAGAATTAGAGAGAGCATATGTGGGGTGGCCAGTCCTCTTCCGGCTGTGCCGGGTGGAGATTATAACAGAACATGGCCAAGATGTTCAAATGTACATAAATGACCAGCATGGTCGAATAATAATAAGGTAGAACAGTTGAAACTGGAGCAGCAGCACGGCCAGGTGGACTGGGGACAGCAAGGAGTCATCATGTCAGGTAGTCCTGGGGCATGGTCCTAGGGCTCAGGTCCTCAGAGAGAGAGAAGGAGAGAATTAGAGAACGCACACTTCAATTCGGTGTCCTGTGTGAATCTGACAGGAAAAGTACTCCAGATATAACAAACTGACCCCAGCCCCCCGACACATAAACTACTGCAGCATAAATACTGGAGGCTGAGACAGGAGGGGTCAGGAGACACTGGCCCTCCCCGAGGACACCCCCGGACAGGGCCAAACAGGAAGGATATAACCCCACCCACTTTGCCAAAGCACAGCCCCCACACCACTAGAGGGATATCTTCAACCACCAACTTACCATCCTGAGACAAAGCTGATTATAGCCCGCAAAGATCTCCGCCATGGCACAACCCAAGGGGGGGGTGCCAACCCAGACAGGATGACCACATCAGTGAATCAACCCACTCAGGTGACGCACCCCCTCCAGGGACGGCATGAGAGAGCCCCAGTAAGCCAGTGACTCAGCCCCTGTAATAGGGTTAGAGGCAGAGAATCCCAGTGGAAAGAGGGGAACTGGCCAGGCAGAGACAGCAAGGGTGGTTCGTTGCTCCAGAGCCTTTCCATTCACCTTCCCACTCCTGGGCCAGACTACACTCAATCATATGATCCACTGAAGAGATGAGTCTTCAGTAAAGACTTAAAGGTTGAGACCGAGTTTGCGTCTCTGACATGGGTAGGCAGACCGTTCCATAAAAATGGAGCCCTATAGGAGAAAGCCCTGCCTCCTATCTGTTTGCTTAGAAATTCTAGGGACAATTAGGAGGCCTGCGTCTTGTGACCGTAGCGTACGTGTAGGTATGTACGGCAGGACCAAATCAGAGAGATAGGTAGGAGCAAGCCCATGTAATGCTTTGTAGGTTAGCAGTAAAACCTTGAAATCAGCCCTTGCTTTGACAGGAAGCCAGTGTAGGGAGGCTAGCACTGGAGTAATATGATCAAATTTTTTGGTTCTAGTCAGGATTCTAGCAGCCGTATTTAGCACTAACTGAAGTTTATTTAGTGCTTTATCCGGGTAGCCGGAAAGTAGAGCATTGCAGTAGTCTAACCTAGAAGTGACAAAAGCATGGATTAATTTTTCTGCATCATTTTTGGACAAAGTTTCTGATTTTTGCAATGTTACGTAGATGGAAAAAAGCTGTCCTTGAAATGGTCTTGATATGTTCTTCAAAAGAGAGATCAGGGTCCAGAGTAACGCCGAGGTCCTTCACAGTTTTATTTGAGATGACTGTACAACCATTAATAAGATTAATTGTCAGATTCAACAGAAGATCTCTTTGTTTCTTGGGACCTAGAACAAGCATCTCTGTTTTGTCCGAGTTTAAAAGTAGAAAGTTTGCTGCCATCCACTTCCTTATGTCTGAAACACATGCTTCTAGCGAGGGCAATTTTGGGGCTTCACTATGTTTCATTGAAATGTACAGCTGTGTGTCATCCGCATAGCAGTGAAAGTTAACATTATGTTTTCGAAGAACATCCCCAAGAGGTAAAATATATAGTGAAAACAACAGTGGTCCTAAAACGGAACCTTGAGGAACACCGAAATTTACAGTTGATTTGTCAGAGGACAAACCATTCACAGAGACGAACTGATATCTTTCCGACAGATAAGATCTAAACCAGGCCAGAACTTGTCCGTGTAGACCAATTTGGGTTTCCAATCTCTCCAAAAGAATGTGATCAATGGTATCAAAAGCAGCACTAAGGTCTAGGAGCACGAGGACAGATGCAGAGCCTCGGTCCGATGCCATTAAAATGTCATTTATGCAGAGCCTCGGTCCGATGCCATTAAAATGTCATTTACCACCTTCACAAGTGCCGTCTCAGTGCTATGATGGTTTCTAAAACCAGACTGAAGCATTTCGTATACATTGTTTGTCTTCAGGAAGGCAGTGAGTTGCTGAGCAACAGCCTTTTCTAAGATTTTTGAGAGGAATGGAAGATTCGATATAGGCCGATAGTTTTTTATATTTTCTGGGTCAAGGTTTGGCTTTTTCAAGACGGGCTTTAACACCTAAACCAATGTTTAATGTGTTACTTCACCAATGTTAATGCACATACCACCCTCCACCAATTACAAACCCACACACACAAACCTATGCCCTTGTACTCTTACACAAACAAGCACACAGTTATAGACACATACATTGATTTAATTTTTAAAAATTAACAATTCATCTGTAGTTCTTATAGTCAATGAGACAGGGAGCTCGGTCGGGCAAGAGAAAGGAGGATTGGGAAACTGCAAATAACAATAAGCTGAACTCCGTCTAGCAGAAACATCTTTGTATTAGCAACTATTAATGATTAGTTTATATTGTGTTAAAGTTAAGGGATGTCACCCTGCGAGGGGTGAACCATAGTAGGGGATATAAAGAGAACACCATCTTGAGAACTGAGTGTCTTGTTTGTAAATTGCTGTAAGTGTATACTCCGGGTTGCAAACTATATTAAACAAACTAACCTCTGATTCCCTATAAAGGCATCAAGCCATGAGCTCATTTGAAAGACAATAGCAAAGAATTTCTCTAACCAAGCTGTTTTTGTTGTTTATATAAATACCTTAGATTTGTGATTTTAGATTGTATTTGCAAATATAAAAACAATACAACCACACGTAGACATAATGCATTTACTATCATTCAGGATGATACTAAAACAGTGAAACATGTTATGTACCGTTTAAATAGATTCATGATATAATACAAAAGTATTTTCTAGCATAATGACTCCCAAAACCGCCTCACCCACTTGAAGAGAGGTGTTGATGACTATATACAGTAGGTGGCGGCACCTTTCAAACACCACAGAAGAAGCCGGAAAGCATCAACAGGAAGTACTTTGTTACCATCCTCTATCTAGTTTTCAAACCAAACACATTTCCACAGGCTTTTGCAGGACGTTTCTAATGTAAGATTAGTCTAAATGAGACGTTCATTTGTCACAACTTAAATGGAGTTTTGATCTTTATAAAGTTGTGGTCGAGCTTTTCTTTATCTGAACGCTGTGACTAAGAAAGTAACTGTAGCATACACATTTAGTGTCGTTTAAAAAAAAATAAAAAAAATTGAAAGAATAAAGTAAGGTTAGATTCCACGATGGATCGGGTAAGTTTGGTTGACTTCTATTAATAGTTTACCTATTGTGGTGTTTTAAATGTCTAGGTCCAGTTTTAACGTGTGATCTGCCACATACATGAGTTCGATTTGAACAGCAGGACAAAAGAAACCATGGTGGTAATTTCAGCCAAGTAGCCTACTAGCTCATCGCACACAGATTGATGAAACAAGGCAATGCGCAACAAGCAGGTCAAGTCAGAACCAGGGAGAAATAATTAGGCATCGCCGACACCAATTATGTATATAAACCCTGGATTGCTGTTGCTTTATATTGGCCATTGAGAGTCTTTAAAAGTACCGGGTAACTTCTTTGAACACCTCATTGTTTCTCCAGATGTCAGTTCGACCACACAGCGTTTATACACTAATTTGTTGCGCCCAAATAAAGAAAACGACCATTGAAAATAGGTGATTTTTGTTGCTAGGCTACCAGTTACGGTGCTGTTAGCTTGTGTTTGCGGGAGTCTTTATGCGGAAGTAATACAACATTGATAGCTTGTGTTTGCGCGAGTCTTTATGCGGAAGTAATACAACATTGATAGCTTGTGTCGAAGAATGATATGGAGTTAATATTATTTAGGCAGAGTGAGACAGTAAAAAGACAGCAGACGATACTGCGTGACAGCAGCTCCTTGCAGAACGAAGAGAGTGAGTAAATGCATGCATTTTCATACAGAGCTAAAAAAAAACGGACGGGAACACAAAACAGAGACAGACGTGGAGAAAACAATCACAGCAGCACCAGTAGCTTGTTCAAATGTGGGAAATCCCCTTTCCACAGATGGAAAGATTGCCCAGCAAAGGATGCTGAATGCTTTTCAGCTGCCTGTTGATTAAAGCAAATGCATGAGGTTTCTGAGGAGGTACAGCAGGACAGCATCTTGCTGGGAGATGTAAAGGGAAACAATACTGTCTGGCATTCAGACATTAAACTCAATGGGGAGGTTGTGTCATTTAAACTAGACACTGGGGCAGCAGTGACAGCTATCCCAACTAGGCTGTATAGCTATAGCAGAGATAGGCCTCCTGGCTCGCACATGCTTTTTCAGTTCTGCCCACAAATGTTCTATAGGATTGAGGTCAGGGCTTTGTGATGGCCACTCCATTACCTTGACTTTGTTGTCCTTAAGACATTTTTCCACAACTTTGGAAGTATGCTTTGGGTCATTGTCCATTTGGAAGACCCATTTGCGACCAAGCTTTAACTTACTGACTGATATCTTGAGATGCTGCTTCAATATATCCACAATTTTCAACCCTCATGAAGCCATCTATTTTGTGAAGTGCACCAGTCCCTCCTGCAGCAAAGCACCCCCACAACATGATGCTGCCACCCCCGTGCTTCACGGTTGGGATGGTGTTCGTCGGCTTGCAAGCCTCCTCTTTTTCCTCCAAACATAACGATGGTCATGATGGCCAAAACTTTATATTTTTGTTTCATCAGACCAGAGGCCATTTCTCCAAAAAGTACAATCTTTGTCCCCATGTTCAGTTGCAAACCGTAGTCTGCTTTTTTATGGCAGTTTTGGAGCAGTGGCTTCTTCCTTGCTGAGCAGCCTTTCAGGTTATGTCAACATAGGACTCATTTTACTGTGGATATAGATTTTTTAAATTTTACCTTTGTTTAACTAGACAAGTCAGTTAAGGACAAATCCTTTATTTCAATGACGGCCTAGGAACAGTGGGTTAACTGCCTCTTCAGGGGCAGAATGACAGATTTGTACCTTGTCAGCTCGAGGGTTTGAACTTGCAACCTTCCGGTTACTTGTCCAAACACTAGACTACGCTGCCTGTGTACCTGTCTCCTCCAGCATCTTCACAAGGTCCTCTGCTGTTCTGGGATTGATTTGCACTTTTCACACCAAAGTGCGAACGTGCAAGATACGTTTAATGCTAGCTAGCAACTTACCTTGGCTCCTTGCTGCACTCGTGTAACAGGTGTTCAGATAAAAAATACACACACACACACACACTTTTAAAACCAAAGTTTCACCCCTGCCAAAAACGATGTAGTCCCATCAACCTAAGCTAAATATGACGTGTCTATCCATGGTACTGATTTCTGTGTGTGCGTGCAAGTCGAAGAAAAAAAACATGTTGTGTGTGTCCCAATTTATGTTCCCTGAACCGTCTTGGACTCCGTCATACAGTACACACTTCCCCCCCCCCCCCCAAGGCAACCTGGCTAAGATGCTTGCTCGCAAGCCTAGTAACTTCCATTCATGGGCAACGATGTACCAGGCCAGCTAGTTAATAGCCCCTTTTCAAATTATTACTATTTTTGAAGTAATTGTGAGATGCTCGTCTCACTACACTGGCACAAAAAATATATTTGGACAATTATTATTTTCTATTTTATGTTCTGTATTTTCTGTGCCTACTTTGCTAACATTATTGCGTTGGATTAAAATGCCACTATAGCTTCCATAAAGTGATGATTGGAATTAAAAGGTTTTAATAACTTTTTGGGTATCACCGATTTTATTACATTTGATCATTTATTACTCTCACGTGCACATTTCTTTCCATTAAGATCCAACAATGTGCTACCTTTTTGTAGCATTTCTGACAATGCTAACATCTTTTCAGCTAAATCTATCTAACCTGGTCAGCGACTTGGATGCTTGGCAACAATACTACAGCTATTAGCTAACATTAGCTTGCTTGTCCAAAGTCCAGCTAGCCTCTGTAGCTAGCGAACACCAGTCAATTGAAAGCTGCTAGCTAGCTAACCTTCAGGCAAAGAAAGGTAGCTCGCTGTAATGGTTTATGGAAGGTTTGTTACACAAACAACAACTTCAGCCATTGTCCTGATCCAGACAACAATCGCTGACATTGACACAGAAGCTGGCTAACGATAGCTAGTTCACATCCAAATGACAGTCCTATATTTTTGCAGAAAACATAGCTGCATCCGTTCAAAATCAAATTGACACGCTGCTACCTTACAATGCATGTAATGCAATATACTTTTGCAACACTAGCTAGCTAGCTACTCCATAGACCAAGCTATATTTAGAGCTAGCCATATTTCACTGTCCGGCAGGACACCACTCAAGCTGTAGCTGAGAGAACAAATCGACATGTAAACAGCATGTTGTGGACTGCAGAGAGCAAATGCATGCTGGCTAGTATCTGAACAAACTAAGTTTCAAACATCCTGAATAAATTAAAATAGGAGAAGGAGCCTGTCTTTACATTTTTAATCCAAATATGTGCAGATCAACAGTGCCAAACTAAGAACTTTGCCAATTGACTGGCTTGATTATTTTTGCAGCTCCGATCTGGATGCTGGACTTGCCCATGTGTTGGATATCTGTCAACAACTCTGCCATGCACGGCCATTCCAGTGGTGCAGCACTAGGGGTGGGGGCTAATGGGGGCAAGAAGGAAATACAGGCAGGGACCACATTACTGCAAGACAAAATCACTCGGTCAATTAATCATGATGGTCTTGTAAGTATTAAAGCAGTGTGTTAACTTAATTTAAACTCAATAAATAAATCATTTTGAAGACCCTGGTCCTTCCCCCACCAGCAGCCAACCAGCAGTGCAGCTACCAGTCCCAGGGGTCCCCTCAAGGAGTTATACTAACAGACACCTGTAGGATACATTGTTTTATAAAATAAGCAATAAGCAACAACCACTCAGACCAATTCCAGGATTTAATTTAATCATATGTTTTATAGTGTTAAATATGTAATTATAGTGTTGCATGTTTTATAGAGTTTTAAAAAATGTTTATGGTGTTACATAATATTTTATAGTGTTAAATAATGGCAGGTCTACATCATGTTTCTTTGTATATGCTGGAACAGTCACACCCATGGCCCTCACGCTAGTTCCACTTCTACCTACATAATATGTTAAGGAATCCCTAGTTATCTTTCCTTCCTCCCTAACTGTGCACTTGTTCACTTTCCTTCACTGATTTGAAAGGAAATGGCTGTTATGAAACATATGGTGGATTCTCCCACTATCACATGACTCCACCAATCCAATGACGTTTTTTTCTCTCTTTGGTACAATTGTCATAAGTATGTTGTATATTTTCGTAACTGTAAGTACAACGATGTTCCTGTCATTTGTTAACAATACATTTAACTATCATTTAATCAAACTGCTAAAAACGGAATTACATAAGCAAAATTATAAAGTGTGAAGTTTACATACAGTATTAAAAAAAATGAAAATTGAAATGATGTAGTGTACAATGTACTGCTGAAATACTTGGGTGGTAAATTCCAGTTTATTTCACTCATTTTCTGAATGTTGACAGTTTTAAATGTGGATGCTGTTACAGTAATAAGACAAGTGGATCTTGAGTAATGTTGCATGGGGCAGAAATTGCACCAGGCTACACAATACCTTTTTACTGTAGGTTTCTACTACATGCCACAATACCCCCATATCTGATGGTATCTTCTATATATGTACTGTATAAGAATACTGAAACTATGAGACTGACATTTTTCTCAACATGCTCCAAGTGGGATAACTAGCAGCAGTAGTTCTGGTGTTTAGGTTTTTCATCACTGGTTATTTGAACAACATGATTTAGCAGGTGTTACCATCTTTCACACGTTGGGAGGGGAGGTGACATCTACATCTTGAAAGAGGGGGTGGAGCTTTTCATTTCTGTTCTGCTCTTTATTCTACCATCAAGTTTTATACGTTTTTACATTTTGTAAAAAATATTCCAATTCCATTTTGACAAAGGAGGAGGTATTATAAGGATGCAGCCATCAATCAGAGATTTAGACTAAAGTAATCAAATGTTTGGTCTAATGATATTCTCTACAATACTTCCTGTGGTCACCAGGACAGAGCTAGTCCGTCCCCCTCCACCCTGCCGGAGTCCCCTGGTCACAACTCTCCTCGTAGCATCTTACTGCTGGGTCTGAAGAGGGTTTCTGTGTTGCTGGTCGACTGCAGGAAAACAGCAGGGCAGAGTGGAACTGTGAGAGAAGGACACGAGGAGGGAGATGGAGATCTGATTTCATCAAGTAAGAACCATGGGGGGTGTGGATTAGACTACAATCTGATTCTGCATCTTCTGTTAATTGATTGATAAACAGTAAACACTCAGTGGCCAGTAAATTCAGTCCAGTCTCCTGTTGGAGGGGAATGTACCTAATAATTTGTTTGATGATAAGGGCAGCAGGTAGCCTCGTGGTTGAGTGTTGGGACACTAATGAAAAGGTTGCTTGTTCCAATCTCTGAGGCGACAAGGTGAAAAATCTGTCTGTGCCCTTGAGCAAGGTACTAAACCCTAATTGCTCCTGTAAAATGCTCTTGATAAGAGCGTCTGCTAAATAATAAAACAATAAAAAATTAAATGTTTTGGAAACATGGGTCCATATACAAATACTAACTATTAAAGGTCTTTATTTTACAGGGGACACCCTGAACCATCGTTCTCTTAGTGGGAGGGGCTTATCGTCTGGGGAGCCTCAACAACATGTTGCTGAGGAGACAGAGAAGAGTCTCTCCAGATCAGAACATCTCAAGAAACACCAGCAGAGACGTACAGGGAAGAAACCTCACCACTGCTGCTCTGACTGTGGGAAGAGTTTCACAAGCCAGAGTGGCTTCATTATTCACTGTGATCAGTGTGTTAAGAGTTTTTCTCCATCTAACACCTTCAAAACTAATGTAAGAATTCATACAGGGGAGAAGCCTCACCCCTGCCTTGATTGTGGGAAAAGCTTTGTTAGTGCAGGAGCCTTAACCGTACACCAGCATGTACACACAGGAGAGAAGCCTTATAGCTGTGATCAGTGTGGGAAGAGCTTTGCTCGGTCTGGACAGCTGACGACACACCGGGTAACACACACTGGAGAGAAGCCTTATAGCTGTGGTCAGTGTGGAAAGAGCTTTAATCAGGCAGGAAACCTGAAAGCACACCAGCGAACACACACGGGAGAGAAGCCTTACAGTTGTGATCAGTGTGGGAAGAGCTTCAATCACTCAGGACACCTGACAACACACCAGGTAACACATACTGGAGAGAAGCCTTATAGCTGTGATCAATGTGGGAAGAGTTTTGCTCAAGCTTCCAACCTAACTAGACATCAGGTAACACACACAGGAGAAAAGCCTTACAGCTGTGATCAATGTGGGAAGAGGTTTGCTACATATTACACATTCAAATATCATCTGAGAATTCATACAGGGGAGAAGCCTTACCACTGCCTTGATTGTGGGAAAAACTTTGCGAGTGCAGGATCCCTAACCATACACCAGAGTGTACACACAGGAGAGAAGCCTTATAGCTGTAATCTGTGTGGAAAGAGCTTTGCTGTGGTTTCCACCTTGAATAAACACCAGCGCATACACACTGGAGAGAAGCCATATAGCTGTGATCAGTGTGGAAAGAGCTTTGCTCACTCAGATAAACTAACTACACACCAGCGAACACACACAGGAGAGAGGCCTTATCGCTGTGATCAGTGTGGAAAGAGCTTTGCTCGAGCTCCCACCCTGAATTCACACAAGCGAACACACAGTGGAGAGAAGCCTTATAGCTGTGATCAGTGTGGAAAGAGCTTTGCTGAGTTAGGGACCCTGAATTCACACCAGCGAACACACACTAGAGAGAAACCCTATGTCTGTCTATGTGGAAAGAGTTTTTCTCTTTTTAGGGCAAATTAATAAACACCAGAAATCAAAAACGTGCCATATTTCATCTCCATCCTATACCCGACAGTGGTTATAGATCCCTAAATTAAAGGCTCTATAGAAAACATATCCATCTCCCATTCTTAAACAGTTGACTTAGTCTGATCACCATGGTAACCTCTGGAGCATAATATGCAGCTCTGATCTAGGATCAGGTCTCCCCTGTGTCTATGTAATATCACACATTGGGATCTAAATGGGTAAATGTTATCATAGATAATGTCATATTGTGTGTGTGTGGGGGGGGCGGGGGTGATGTTGATAATTGTATCGTCTTTCATATACTCATGATACTATTTTTAAATCTCATTATGTATAATGTTTCAACAATAGGTGTATATTCATGTATTCAATGAATCAATAAATTAAATCCAATATCTTATAAACAAGATATCACTTTAATGTTATAGTTTTCTTGTGTGAGCAAGATGGTGCCAACAGAAAGGGTCGCCTCGCTTCTAGTCCAGCCGGGAAGAACTATTGGATATCAGTGACGTCAACTTACCAACAATTCGACCAGGAATACAACTTTCCCGATGCGGATCCTTTGTTCGCAGCACCACGCATTCGATCTGATTCCAGAGGCCGACCCAAAACAACGTCGCCGCAGAAGTGGTAGACGGAGCGGCCTTCTGGTCAGAATTCGGAGGCGTGCACACCACCCACAGCTTCCGAGTATATTACTCACTAAAGTCCAGTCTCTAGATAAAAAGGTAGACAAAATTAGGGCAAGGGTTGCTTTCCAGAGAGACATCAGGGACTGGAACATACTCGGTTTCACGGAAACATGGCTCTCTCAGGATATGTTGTCGGAGTCCGTACAGCCACCGGGATTCTTTATGCGTCACGCTGACAGAAATAAACATATCTATGGGAAGATGAAGGGCAGGTTGTTTGTTTCATGATTAACGACTCATGGTGTAATCGTAACAACATACAAGAACTCAAGTCCTTTTGTTCACCTGACCTAGAATTCCTCACAATGAAATGCCAACCGTATTATCGCCCAAGATAATTCTCGTCTGTTATTGTCACCGCCGTGTATATCCCCCCTCAATTCGATACCACGACGACCCTCAAGGAACTTCACTGGAGTCTTGGCAAACTGGAAATGATATATCCTAAGGCTGCATTTATTGTAGCTGGGTATTTTCATTAACAAAGTAAATTTGAGAACAAGGCTCCCTAAATTCTATCAGCATATTGATTGAAGCACTCGTGAGGGCAATACACTGGATCACTGCTACTCTATCTTCCGCGATGCATACAAGGCCCTCCCCTGCCTCCGTTTGGTCAAATCTGACCACGTCTCCATTTTGCTCCTGCCTTCCTATATGCAGAAACTCAAACAGGATGTATCTCCTGACGAGGACTATTCAACGCTGGTCTGACCAAGCGTAACCCACGCTTCAAGATTGTTTTGATCGTGTGGACTGGGACATGTACCATGTAGCCTCAGAAAATAATATTGATTTATATGCTGATTCGTTGAGTGGGTTTATAAGGAAGTGCATTGGAGATGTTGTACCTACTGTGACTATTAACCTACCCCAACCAGAAACCGTAGATAGATGGCGGCAGGTTCTGAAATTAACACCCGCCAAGCGCCAAATGTGGGTAGATTTTTCATTTGGCGAGTAAATCTCAGAAGGTTATCCGCCACACTGGCGGGTAAATGTTTGTACCAAAATAGTAATGTAATCAAATCTTGCATGATGGCTCAAGGGAATTACTCATGTTTGCCAGCCTACCACAGACAGTCTCTAGTGCTTATAGTTTCACGGCACTGTTTACCACACGGTACATCAGCTACTCGACATCGCTCACTTGCCACGGGTCTGCTGCTCGCTACTGTTCAATAAGTAGCTATTATGTGGCGATATTTACCTGGAGTGAGCCAACCTTTGAAACGAAAACCCACTGACGAAAAGGAGGACGAAACACAGGAAGTTTTGTGAGAAATGAAGGTTTGGAGATAAAGGCGTTTCAAGAGGCTGATTACAGTAAGATGCGGAGACTGTGGTGATGAATTGTTCTGTGTGTCACCAGTATGCTGAAGATAAAAGCAGAAACAACTAATTTGTTATCAGAAATAAAATGATGAAGCTGGAGAACATTTGTGACCATGAACACAGCAAGTGTCACATTGCCTGCGTGCCGAGTGTCCCAGGCTCAATCAGAGCCTCTCCTCTTGACACCCTCTGTGACGGCAATAGTAGCAATGTCAGAGCAGACCAGCATGAAGATGAAGATGCTGTTTAAGACTGTACATGCCATTGGCAAGAAGGTGAGACCACTTTCTGACTTGGAGTGGATGTGCGAGTAAGTGAAAGTTGTTACTCTTGTAGCTTGTAGACTAGTACTTTTGTAGCTAGATTTTTCAAGTCTATTTAGCAGACGTGGTCCAGTATTGTAGGTTATTTCTCATTTATTGATAAGCTTTGGTTCACCTCAAAATAGTGTATAAATAACCTAATTATAGGCCTACTGATGATGACATGGATCGCCATGCTTTCCTATGGCTCTGTGACATTCTATTTGAATGTTTGTCTCCAGATGCTGTTTACATTTTGAAGCATTGTGACACAATTGACTTTACCAGCCTTATAGTGTTGACCCTTAAGTAAACAAAGGCTAGAAGGCTAATTTAGCACAATCAACTGACAGCTATATTGGATAACATGATTGTATATTTAATTTTTAATGAATTGAAATGATGTCTTTATTTTTGCGGTTTGGATGAGAAAAAGGAATCGCTGTGGGCTCAACTAATAGAAATGAGAAGCAGGCCAAAGAGTTTATGCACCATATTGCAGAGGTCTTGAAAAAGAAGGGTCAACACTGCAAATTTTGACTCTTTGCATCAGCTTTATGTAATTGTCAAAAGCCTGTGACACTTGTGAAATGCTTGTAATTATACTTCAGTATTCCATAGTAACATCTGACAAAAATGTCTAAAGACACTGAAGCAGCAAAGCGTTCTCAAGCATTCTCAACTTTTGGCCACGACTGTACACCTTCTACCACACCAGTCCACTGAACAGGGCAAACCTAGTGAACAGCTTCCAGGCTCTTGGGCACACACCGCTGGTGCCCACCCGAATTGGCAGGACTCGATGGGGAAGGACACCTATTGCTTGCACTGGACCACTTCCTGCGAAGGTACCAGGGGCTTGCTTGTCCAGCGTCGGGAACAGGTAGTGGCTCTAGATTGCTATTCTAAGTACTCCAGAAGTCATCAATATGCAATGTCCAGTAAATAACAACAGACACGGTTACAATTGGTAACATCATGTTTCAATGATTTATGTACTGATAAAATGACATATCTAATATAGTTTTTTTTGGACAGCAATTCATTGTCTATTTGTATGTCTTTGTTCTTTATGTATTTCAGGTTCAATCTGCTGATGCCCAAAATGTCTAAGGTGTCCAGCAGGCCAAGGCCAGGAAATACTACTGTACTGCGAGGGAGGCTGTTGTTATCCACTTCTGTGGCTTCCTGCATGACACTCTCACACCTGAGCAACCTGTTCGCCTGTCTGCAGAGGTCCACCATCACCATAGCAACCGGTTCGCCTGTCTGCAGAGGTCCACCATCACCACAGCAACCTGTTCGCCTGTCTGCAGAGGTCCACCATCACCAGAGCAACCTGTTTGCCTGTCTGCAGAGGTCCACCATCACCATAGCAACCTTTTTGCCTGTCTGCAGAGGTCCACCATCACCAGAGCAACCTGTTTGCCTGTCTGCAGAGGTCCACCATCACCATAGCAACCTTTTTGCCTGTCTGCAGAGGTCCACCATCACCAGAGCAACCTGTTTGCCTGTCTGCAGAGGTCCACCATCACCATAGCAACCTGTTTGCCTGTCTGCAGAGGTCCACCATCACCAGAGCAACCTGTTCGCCTGTCTGCAGAGGTCCACCATCACCATAGCAACCGGTTCGCCTGTCTGCAGAGGTCCACCATCACCATAGCAACCTGTTTGCCTGCCTGCAGAGGTCCACCATCACCATAGGAGAAGCCCACAGCTCCTTGTGCTCAACACAGGCAGTACTTAAGAAGTACAAAACCAGGTATGTTTATTTAATCTGCAAAAAGAAATACTTACCTGAAGAGAATTAAGAGAAAGGACTACGTCATTAAGAGAGAGAGAGAGTGTTGTAAAAGAACATTCTGAAAGGATGGTAAAATGAGCCTGTTGTCATCAGAGAAGGGCCTGTGATGAAGGCCACAATGGCCAACAGATATGAGGGGATTTCGATTGCCCCGATGGTGACAGCAAGACACTCATCATATCACCGGACAAAATGCTTGACGGGCTAGTGGAGAGTATGACTGACAGGATCCAGGACCCCAGTGTAGAGTTCCTGTGTGCCAACAAGCTGGTCAGCTTCACCAGTGTAGAGGTCCTGTGTGCCAACAAGCTGGTCAGCTTCACCAGTATAGAGGTCCTGTGTGCCAACAAGCTGGTCAGCTTCACCAGTATAGAGGTCCTGTGTGCCAACAAGCTGGTCAGCTTCACCAGTATAGAGGTCCTGTGTGCCAACAAGCTGGTCAGCTTCACCAACTGGCCAGAGTCAGGAGATGCAGCAGTCAGGTTACTTTATGTGTTGTATTACAGGGCAGTCAGGTTACATTATGTTTTGTATTACAGGGCAGTCAGGTTACATTATGTGTTGTATTACAGGGCAGTCAGGTTACTTCATGTTTTGTATTACAGGGCAGTCAGGTTACATTATGTGTTGTATTACAGGGCAGTCAGGTTACATTATGTGTGGTATTACAGGGCAGTCAGGTTACATTATGTGTTGTATTACAGGGCAGTCAGGTTACTTCATGTTTTGTATTACAGGGCAGTCAGGTTACATTATGTGTTGTATTACAGGGCAGTCAGGTTACATTATGTGTGGTATTACAGGGCAGTCAGGTTACATTATGTGTTGTATTACAGGGCAGTCAGGTTACATTATGTGTTGTATTACAGGGCAGTCAGGTTACTTTATGTATTACAGGGCAGTCAGGTTACTTTATGTGTTGTATTACAGGGCAGTCAGGTTACTTTATGTGTTGTATTACAGGGCAGTCAGGTTACTTTATGTGTGGTATTACAGGGCAGTCAGGTTACTTTATGTGTTGTATTACAGGGCAGTCAGGTTAATTTATGTGTTGTATTACAGGGCAGTCAGGTTACTTTATGTGTTGTATTACAGGGCAGTCAGGTTACATTATGTGTTGTATTACAGGGCAGTCAGGTTACTTTATGTGTTGTATTACAGGGCAGTCAGGTTACATTATGTGTTGTATTACAGGGCAGTCAGGTTACTTTATGTGTTGTATTACAGGGCAGTCAGGTTACATTATGTTTTGTATTACAGGGCAGTCAGGTTACTTTATGTTTTTCATTACAGGGCAGTCAGGTTACTTTATGTTTTGTATTACAGGGCAGTCAGTTTGGCGGTCCACGGCTTTTGTGGAGCGATGGGTAACGATGCTTCGTGGGTGTCAGTTGTTGATGTGTGCAGAGGGTCCCTGGTTCGCGCCCGGGTATGGGCGAGGGGATGGTCCAAAGGTATACTGTTACATCAACAGCAGCGATCAGCAGTCCTGCCCTGATGTGCTGGCATTGGTTGATCTGGTCCTGTCCTTCCCTGCCTCCACAGCTGAATGTGAAATAGGTTTTAATACAATTTACATTTACATTTACATTTAAGTCATTTAGCAGACGCTCTTATCCAGAGCGACTTACAAATTGGTGAATTCACCTTCTGACATCCAGTGGAACAGCCACTTTACAATAGTGCATCTAAATCATTAAGGGGGGGTGAGAAGGATTACTTATCCTATCCTAGGTATTCCTTGAAGAGGTGGGGTTTCAGGTGTCTCCGGAAGGTGGTGATTGACTCCGCTGTCCTGGCGTCGTGAGGGAGTTTGTTCCACCATTGGGGGGCCAGAGCAGCGAACAGTTTTGACTGGGCTGAGCGGGAACTGTACTTCCTCAGTGGTAGGGAGGCGAGCAGGCCAGAGGTGGATGAACGCAGTGCCCTTGCTTGGGTGTAGGGCCTGATCAGAGCCTGGAGGTACTGCGGTGCCGTTCCCCTCACAGCTCCGTAGGCAAGCACCATGGTCTTGTAGCGGATGCGAGCTTCAACTGGAAGCCAGTGGAGAGAGCGGAGGAGCGGGGTGACGTGAGAGAACTTGGGAAGGTTGAACACCAGACGGGCTGCGGCGTTCTGGATGAGTTGTAGATGAAACAGATGAAAACTGATTGGTGGTCCAACCTAAAGTCTGATACATTGTCAGATCTTTTTATTTTTTATTCAACCTTTATTTAACCAGGTAGGCAAGTTGAGAACAAGTTCTCATTTGCATCTGCGACCTGGCCAAGATAAAGTGTAGTAATTCGACACATACAACAACACAGAGTTACACTTGGAATAAACTAAACATACAGTCAATAATACAGTAGAACAAAAGAAAACAAAAAGTCTATATACAGTGAGTGCAAATGAGGTAAGTTACGGAAATAAATAGGCCATGGTGGCGAAGTAATTACAATATAGCAATTAAACACTGGAATGGTAGATCGGCAGAAGATGAATGTGCAGGTAGAGATACTGGAGTGCAAAGGAGCAAAATAAATAAATAAATAAATACCAGTATGGGGTCGAGGTAGGTAGATAGATGGGCTGTTTACAGATAGGCTAAGTACAGGTGCAGTGATCTGTAAACAGCTCTGACAGCTGGTGCTTAGCTAGTGAGGGAGATGTGAGTCTCCAGCTTCAGAGATTTTGCAATTCGTTCCAGTCATGGGCAGCAGAGAACTGTAAGGAAAGACAACCAAAGGAGGAATTGGCTTTGGGGGTGACCAGTGAGATATACCTGCTGGTGCGCGTGCTACGAGTCTCCTTATGGTCCAGCTGTCCTCTCCAGAGATCAGGGAGTATGATCCGATAAAAGCTGTGATGCTGTGGCACCAGGACACTGTCAGGAGCAGGAGGCCAGACTTGAGGAGTCTGTGGTTTAAGTTGATTAAAATGTTTAAGCATCAAATGTACTTTTAGGTTTGATCCTTAAGTACATTTAATAGCAAACACTTCAGTAGAATTTTGATAAAAGATAGCTCTTTGGAAGCTCTCACCATCACTTTGGGCACAATGTTTCTGTCCTACAGTGCTCATCAGCAATGAGTCATGAGGTCTTCAGCTTGTTTTAGGCTCTTTTACACACTGATTGTACACTTATTTTGCAGTGCTCTGCAATCTCTTCAACCTCTTTCCATAGTTCTCCAATGTAACCCTCACTTCTGTAGTCCTGCAATGTGTCTGTAAGGGCACCTACTAGATCCACAGCCCTTGCTAGGTCAAGAGAGCTTGATTGGAGCATGTCAGAAAGACATTTGGCATCACCAAGCACTTTACAAAAGGTAACCAAAAGCCCTATAAAATGTGAATATATCTGAGAATGAAGGCCCCTTGCATCCACTGACTATTTTCAAGTGTGATATCCTGTAATTGATTAAAATTAATCAATTATACATTGGATAATAATTTCCATGAGGTCAAGGCAAGAACTGTGCATTCTATGTAATAACTTTTAGATTTATAATGTAATAAAACTGGTACAGTTGAAGTCGGAAGTTTACATACACTTAGGTTGGAGTCATTAATTAAAACTTCTTAGGGATAGCCCCCTTTTTTTTCAATTTTCGACTAAATGACATACCCAAATCTAACTGCCTGTAGCAGGGATATGCATATTCTTGGTACCATTTGAAAATAAACACTTTGAACTTTGGAAATGTGAATTGAATGTATGAGCATATATCACAATAGATCTGATAGAAGAAAATGCAAAGAAAAAAACAACCTGTTTTTTTTTCTACCACCATCTTTGAAATGCAAGAGAAAGGTCCCAGTTCGAGCCATCACTCTGGTTGTAATTCTGATGGTGTCCACAAGATGGCAGCAGTGTGTGTGCACAGTTTCAGACAGAACTTGAAGTATGAGCGTTCTACATGACATTTAGTGTGAAGTCACCCCGGTACATTTGTGCAAATCTAGAAGGAGACGTTTGCATTCATATTACATTTTTCTGCAAGAATATCGTCAAGTCTGTATACTTTAACTTTGATTTAGCTTTTCCATTATTAGTAGCCATATTATAAATTCAACATTTGCAAAACAACCAGTTTTCATAACTCTGAATATTCTTATAGTTTTTGTCCAAAAGGAAAAGGCATGCTGTCACAAAGGTTAGCACCTACATTTTGTGACAGACAGACACAGGGTTTCCGGATACTCCCGTAATCTAGCAAGCTTTGTTTGACCCCGATTGGTGCTTATTTGACAAAGATACAATTGTAAATGCTGGTGTTCTGAGCTCCAACAGTGCAGTAATATCTAACAATACACCCATCTAAAAGTAAAATAAAGGAATTATTGACATGTACACACCTGTACAATCACTCTCTCACACACACACACACACACACACACTTGGGTAATGCAAGTTATTTTGCTGGTAGGGGAATAACCTGCTGTGTGAATGTAATAATCTGCTGCTGTATTTTTTTGTGTTATCTGTGATGGTTTTGTTTGTCTTGTTTAGTTTATTAATCATTGTACCTAAACTGTATGTATAAACATGTATATGCAGGGCCCAGCTGTAAAAGAGGTCTGTCTGTGTTCCTTGTTGAAGTAAAGTTATAATAATAATACACATTGATAAAAAAATTAACAGAATTTATTTGTAGACCTTGTTGTCAATGAGCCAGGGGGCTTGTTCAGGCTCACTTGGGGTGACAATGTATATGTTCCTAGAGTGTAAAATGTGTTCTATCATAGCAGCAATGGTACCTTTCTGTGTGTTTATCACTATTTCTATTCATCCCTCCATCCCTTTCAGTTTGCCCATAGGGTAAAACCCCTATGACAATGTCAGCATACAGTACATCAGGTTATTACTCATGTTTACCCTTTAATCATATATCATTGGAAATATTAGATTCATAGCTGTCCATCACACACATCTTCAGAATGTACAGATTGACAGAAAGTTGATATTTGACCTCTAGGAAATATATCAGAATTACCTGTCATTGCTTTAAAAAGAAAATTATTCATTTTTAACTTTGTTTGACATGTGGTTCTGAAACATCGTAAAAATTACCTTTAAAAAAATGCCTTGCCTGGGGGGGGAGAACCCTCGACTGGACCCCCACCCCATAATGGGCTACCACCTCCACCCCGACCACCACTCCTCAGAGAGGTCACTACATGCCTTAGAGGACTCTGATGTCAACGTCAGAAGACAGTACGAGTGAAAAATATTTTCAGATAGAAACATAAAATAGACAAACATACTTTGATAATGTAATGTGTTGTCGGTTGGATGACACAGGACCAAAATACACATTAGGAAAAGGTGAAGATCATTGCCTTGCATCAGCATTTGAGAGTAAATATAGCTGACTATACTGATCAAGTCACCTTGTCTGAGAGAGAGTTACACGGTAATCAAAATGT